>NW_028229559.1:533616-604870 GCF_053477565.2 Lygodium microphyllum | reverse complement strand
GTTAAAAGCTAAGATTACATGCTGATTAGGGGTTGATTAGGGTCTATCATGACTAAAATCAAGAGAAAGAGACAAGATCCAACTAGGTAAAAAAGAACATAGATAAAGTGAATCAAAGGGGTGTAATTGTGTGATTTGAATGTTAATTCAAGTTAAAATCGGCATACATTTTTCTTTGTAGAATGTAGGTGCAGGACGTACCAAGAGAAAGTGAGAGATTCACTTTCAATTGGAGAATGAATATGCACCAATGTCGGAAAAGAACTATGGAAAGGGATAATGCAATAAGATAAAGGATGCAACAAGAAAAAAATGGAAGGAAAAAAAATGTGGACCTTTGGGTTGATGGATGCATTTATCCACCCAATCCACTCACTCAAAGGCCACTGCAATTTGAAGGGCCTACATAATTTCTAAAGTTGTATGTGGGGGACAGTTCTACTCACTACTAGGAGAATGCAAAATAGCGGTCTCTATCGAGAGTAAAATCCTTCCTATGATATTCTTTGTGATGCCTAACACTAAGGCCGCCGGTAAGGAATTGCTGCTAGGACGTGCATTCAAGAAACAAGCACACTGCAATGTCAAATATGACTCGTAGTGCATTCACCTCACCATTGGCAATGTTCACATAGTAATGGTTTTGAGCAAGGGCAACGTGGCTTCATTGTAGCCTTCAGTGCCACACCAATAGAGGAACCGGGTGTAAGGTCTAAGGAGGGGGTTGTAACTTGTCTCACAACACTGGCAAGAGAAATTTCCCACAACCCAACATAGACACATCCAAGACCACTGATCAGCATCTCTAATGGGTGCCCAAATGACAACCGTAGCCACCTAGAAGCCAAACATGCATGAACCCATGACCATAGAACATCATGCCCTAGGCCTAGGAGGAAAAGCTAGCACTATAGAAGCAGAAAAACAGTCAAGTTGCAATGGGTACCCAAAGACCTATTGCATGCTCAAGGCTACTACAAAGGCAACAACTAGATTTGGTTGCCCAAGACTATGAGCAACACTTGTGCCCCTCAATCCAGGCTCTCTAGCCCATCTCCACAAAATGATAAGCTAACGAGGACTGAGAAACCAATTGATCCAAAAGAAACCAAACCCATCAAGCCCCAACACGTCTATCGACCAAAGCCGCAACGAGCTGGCACTATGCCAACTCAACCTAACACTTATAATGTCCCAACTGCTCCACGAGCAAAAGACAATGCATCATCTTAGCCGCAAGACCAATCCATTGCACAAGTGGCTAGCAAATGCCCCATTGAACATCCCAAAAGGTAGGCATTAATAGTGAAGTCATCTAGCTCAACCAAACACCAATCTCCCCCATAAGGCATAGGCCTCACACCCTTCTATAAGAGAAGATCCATCCTTGCCTTGACCTTAGACCTAGGCATGAACATGGGGGATGACATCCTCACGTGTATCATATGCTTGGATGCCACATTTACCATGCTAGCTAGGAGCTATGAACGACTAGACTTAGGCCTCTTCAACGAGACATTAGTAATGGAAGTACACTCCTTGCCATGCACTTGGGAGGAATATGAGTTTGTATTCATCAAGATTCCCGAGGTAGTCGAGGAATTGATTGCCAATGAGATCTCTTGAGAGCAAGATCACAAACAACGGCTGATCACATCCTATTGTGCAGGAGCAAAGTCTCTACAACAACAGGCTAGGAGCTAGAAGAGTTGACAAAGCTAGTTGACTCTAACTCTTCCTTTCTCTGAGAATGGTATGCTTTGTGTCTCCAATGGGAACAAGAGTGTTGCCAAATTATGACCAATGCCGAGTAGAGACATGCAATCAAAATAGCTGAGTACGACCCTACCTATGTAGCTCTTACCTCGTTTTTAGAGACTTGGCCACCACGCCTAAATGATCTTTAGAGAAATATGTCATGGCCCACCCCTATTTCAATTGAATCCTAGAATGAGGAAGAACTGCATTTGATAGCAGGATGAACTTTGGTGACTTCCTCATTGATGTCCTAACCTACATTACACACATAGGCATTAGACCTCATGATATGGACCATCACGCCCACTTGGAGTATAACCTAAACTTCGACGATTCGCTCATGACAAAGTAAAGCACATCATGCATGTGGTTCATGCCCTTAACCCTTCATCCTCCAATCCTAGGAAGGATTTTCATAATTCACCAGGGGGAGGGGGTAACGTGGAAAAGAAAATATGACTTGAACTTCACAACTTCAAATTGAATTTCAAAAGCAAAAAAACACGAATAAAGGAAACTTGTACTCGAAGAAAATCTTTAATGGAATTCGTGCTTGGAATGTGTGGATTGCTTGAAGTATAAAAAGTTTCCATTTCTTACTAGAACATTGCACCATTCTATAATGTTTGATCTTTAAAAATTTTCTTTTGTGAAAAATACTCTCAAAGGAGCTAATTGTAAGCTATTGTGCCATAGCAGGAACTCAAGATGGCAATCTAACTCTCATTTTCAGAGAAAGAGCACAACAAGTACCGATTGGCCACTAAAATGCAAGTCTACAACTAGCTAAAGTACCACAGTGTCAGCAATTTGGGAGAGCTAGTAAACAAGGAAGGTGCAATGAGACTAATAGTCGACCCATGCAATCTCCATAGATACATGGAGAAGGTTGGCTAGAAAAGCAATCACGGAAGATGCACAAAATTCTTAAGAACTTTTGATGCAATAGAGGAGACCTCAGAGCCATCACCGATCTGAGAGGAGCATCACTCTTCCACCCCCGCAAGTCCACCATTTCACTTTTAGCAAGAAAACAGGGGGGGAAGACAAAGTCCACAAGGAAGAGTAGGACAACATAGAGAGAGTTACTCATGAAAAGGAGAATGACCAACCATCTCAACAACAAGAAGCCTCAAGCAAGAGGACAATTAATGAGCAGCAAGGCTCAAAATTGTTGAGCCAAGGGAAGAGGAAAAAGATCACTCTCAAAATCCCCATAAGAAAAACTCGATACGCCTCCAAGGAAAACAGAGAGTTGCAAAGGGTGGAGGAGGAATCAAAGGAACTAGAAGAAGAGCACAGGAAAAGGCAAGAAGAGGAGAAAGAATGACTAAGGCAACATGAGGAGGAGAGGAGGAGGAGATTGCTCTAGTGAAAAATAGAATCAAAGATTTAGCCTACAAGTTGGCCCATTCCCAGCAGATTGAATGCCTCTTGGAAGAAAGCAAAGCCGCAGATGTCAGCACAAGAATGATGGAGCAATAATGCACATTCTTGAGCATAGGTTTGAATGTCACACAGTCGAGAGAAGAAGAGACATTGGAACAACTAAAAAGAAAACTAGAGCTAACAAGGAGGGCGCTACAACATGGACTTCATGCCACAACACCCAAGCCTAGCACCGGCTTGGGAGTAGAGGAGCAACATGCTCACCTAATCTCAACTGGCTTAACCACACAAGAACTCTCCTTACTAGGGCTTGAGTAACTAGAATAGCAAATGCAACCATCTTAACAGGAGCCACTAGAGCTGGTCCAAGAAGGAAGGCTTGATTCTAAATTAGATCAACAAGACAAAGAATGATTGTAGGAATCAAGCCCCCTCTATGGCCACAAGTATAGTCAAAAGAGCAAATGGCTACATGCCAAGCCATATATTCCTATACCAAGTTGATGCAGTGCTTCAAGTGGATGATAAAATTTTCAAATCTATTTTCATGTTAAAGTGCCTGTTTAGGGGGGGTGTTTCTATAGAGAAATATCGTATAACATAAAGAGTGGTTCATATAAGGAATCAATGTGTAATGAAGGCTAAAATGCCAAGTTTTCTTTCATGAAAAAACGAATGATTGTGCATTGAAGTGCAGCATTTATGGTTCATTGAATATCTAAAGGAGCAAAAGTACAGGTTAGCTCAATTCCAACTTCTCAATGCCACACTGTGTTAAGGAAAAGCATGGAAAGAATGTCTTTGCACATCACATGACTGGTTTTTAGTTAAGACTGTCTGAGCATGCTAAGGTATGACACACTACATATCCATGAAGCACGGTATCAATAAGAACTCCTGGATGCATAGCATTTGTCTACCAAATTATTGACCTATGTTAAGCAAAAGAGGTTCCTTTGCCGTAGGTTAAAGAGACTACTTTTGGAAAAAATTTGTGTGAAAATAATAAATCTCGTGGATCGTAAAAATAAAAAGAGAGGACTATATTTTGTTGTTCTTTATGTGTCAAGACATTGTATCCCATGGCCAATCCCTAGGGTGTAGGAGAGCCATAGGGGCCATAGCATTCAATTGGGAGTACCGTCTATTTGTAACTCTCCTTTTCATGAGTAACTCTCTCAGTGTTTGTGTTTTTTTTTTGTTTTTGTTGGTCATTCTCCAATAGAAAATGAGTTATTCAACAGAAAAAGAGGTGGAAAATATCTAATGAGGGAAACTAAGTGCCAAGAATGTGGTCTGAGATAGAAGGAGTGTTGTTATAACCACTTGGAGAGAGAGGAATTGCCTTGCTAGAGAGTAGTTAAACCTCCGCACATGACCCCTTCACATTGGATGGCATCTAAGCTTGTAGGATGAGTTGGAATTGAACAATGGGAAATGAGTAGAATCAAATGCCTTAGAAAAATGAATGCTTGGAGGAATCAAACTTTGGAATGAACACCTTGTGGAAGGAAATGTTTAATATGGGGGAATTGAATGCAATAAAACACTTGAAAAAGCAACTAAATTGAACTATGATCAACCATTTAATAGGCAAATGCTTGGTGGCCTATAGGGCTATATAGTCAAGAGGATGACATCCTATAGGTCAAGGAGTTTGGAGCTCAGTTTGAGGTGCATCCTAGTGGCAATCCATGGATTGTGAGTGTAGGTACGGTCATGACACACACAATGACTTTATCCAAGTAGGAGGATATTGAGGGGTTGGGTTCATCTAGGATGCGAGCTGATGTAGGAGGGGTCTGGGTCATCGGATGTAAGTAGGAAGACGTGTGAGGGATCAGGGTCATGTGTCACGTGGTACTTGGCTCAACAAGCATGGGAGGGGGCAAGAGTAGCCCCCCCAACCTCCCGTTAATAATAGTAGCACACACGCACACACACACACACACACACACACACACACTCTCTCTCTCTCTCTCTCTCTCTCTCTCTCTCTCTCTCTCTCTCTCTCTCTCTCTCTCACTCACTCTCTCACTCACAACTAAGCATAGCTTAGAATTGTAAAATCCTTTTGAGTGTATATGATGATAATGTTTCATTCCATCTATAAAGGGATGACAATACATATATAAGTAAGGATTGGTAAGGATGGCAATTGCACAAGATGGGCCTCTTACATAAGTATTTGATATATCCACACCCAATGAGTTCTCACAACATGGTCATCTTATGGATGGCAATAGCACAAGATGGGCATCTTATATAAGTATTTGGAATATCCATGCCCAATAAGTTCCTACAAGGATGGTCATAGCATGTGATGGGCATCTCAACCAAATGGTTAGTTATTTTTTATCATATATAAACATGATACGTGTGTTTGTTGTATGCCTATTTGCATATGTGCCTTTTTCTACTTAGATGTACATTGTTAGCTTTGCAAGTTAATTTTGATTATACATAAATATGATGTGTGTGTCCACTTAGACACGTCATTAGCTCTCTAAGTTGTTTTTTATCATATATAAACATGATGTGTGTGTTTATGTGCATATATGTGTATGTCTACTTAAACGTACATTATTGAAGGGGAGCTACGGAGCTCTACCCGAGACCTACGAACCGCTTATTGATCAAGCATTTCAAGCCGAGAGGCCATGGCTACCTCTCACATAGCCGAGGTGCAATGCCTACCTTACGGGTGTAGTGAGCTTACCTTGATGCTCGATCGAGTTCCCTCCTCTCTCTTGCACTCCGGTAGCTCCACGATCCTTGCAGCAAGCTCAAGCAACCTCAAGCCCTCTCCCTCAAGCTCCATCCTCCATAGCCGCGTGAGAAAAGAGAAGAGAAGAGAAGATGAGAAGATGAAGAGAGAAGATGGGGAGATTTTTCTCCACAATCCCTCACTCTCACACACTCACTCCCTCATTCCCTCACACTCCCTCAATCCCTCACTCAAGCACAAGCAAGAAGGCAAGAAACAAGAGAAGAAGAAGAAGAAGCTTTGGCCACACACAAGAATGAGCTTCTCATTCACTTTACAACTTTATATACAAAACCCTACTTTTTGGGTGGTCATCCCCACTTTTTACATGGCCAGCCATTAGCCTAGGCCCTCTTTTCCTATTTCCCACCATTCTAACTTATCCCATTCCCAACTAGTGCATACAATTTTCACAGGAGTGAGCCTGGTACTCTTTTACAAGGATTTAGAAGCGCTTTCACAATTAATGGTGTGCTTTTACTCTTTTCTTTTCTCGAGGCAACATTGAGGCCTTCTGGAGAGGTCGTCATTCAAAATTTTTAGGGTCTGACTTCCATTCGGGGCGCTTTTTCCTTCCTTTGTCTTGTGCCCTTTTGATTATCTCCTTTTTCCATTTTCCCACTCCTCTGTGCTGTGGTAAACATTACCCCCCTCCTAGCTGAGTGCCAGTCCCATGGTACTATGGTGGGGAGTAGTGGGATAGTTGGGGTTGTTGCTAAGTGGAACTGGTAGTAGGTAGATGACCACAATCAAAAGGTGATGTGAATGAGAGGTGATGGAGTTTGATTAATGGTGACTGGGAGAGATTCTGACATGCGTTAGACTTCATGAAGATGCTCGGCATTTCTCACACAGTTGTAGCTCCCATTCTACAATGGCTGATAAAGTTTTTTCATGGGCATCTCTAATCATTTGGAGAATATGAGGTTCCAAAATCTATGCCTATGGTGGGTCCATCACTGAGTTTTCCTTCTGCTTGATTTGGTTCACGCATTGTAGCCATCAACAGGTAGATGGTCGGCTACATCAAGCATGTTGGTCCATCCAACCATCGGAGTATGCAAAAGCTCCTGAAGCTTCTATAGTGGTGTCCTGTTCGACTCAGGGAGAAATTCCTGGTCATTAGTAGATGTCGTGGATGATCTTCTTTAGCTAGGTAGCCATTCACTAAGTCACGATCATAGCCTGCAAGAGAAAGTTGTGCACTCCCTAAGGGGTGTGTCTGTCTCACGGTGTGGTGTAAGTGCATGTGTAGTGGAACTGGGAGATGGGTCTAACCTTTGGTAAGCCCTTGGTAATGTCCCACACTCAAGGACCCGGTTCATGTGTTGTTGGAGGTGCAGTGCAAAGATTGGGTGATAGCTCTGGAAGTCTTGCCCTTGATGTGCCCTAAGCGTGAAGTGGGGGAGGGGCTAGGTGTAATCCCTAGGTGTAGTGAGTGAAGTGAGCCCTTGTGCTTTTTTCTTTTCTCTTTTTCTTTTTCTTCTCTCTTTTTTTTTTGAAGAATTGCTTACAAGGAAGATGTCCTGGCTAATGCCTATTACCTTCAGTTGGATTACGAGGTGGTCGCAAGCATTGGGATAGGAATGTGCGACTTTGTAGATATTCTTTAATACCGACCCGAGCCTTCAGAGGTGTGGATGACAATAAATGACGATTACACCTTGTGAAGTGGGTATCACTCATATCCTCTAAGATTTCTAGGCAAAAGGAGGGAAGCAGGGCTGCCCTCATCATTTGTCTAGTCATGGCTCTACTATCTATCCCTAGGTTGATGTCAAAAAAGAGTGGAGGGAGGTGGGCTTCTTCGGCTGTGGGTCTTTGCATTAGTAGGAACTTGATAAGCCTAAGATAATTACAGGTAGTTAAGAAGTCTGGATCTGGGCAAGAAGAAAAATCTATGAGGAAGCGATTGATAGATGGGAGGAGATCCTTTAACCTAAAGGCTAGGCATTCCTCGGGGCTCTGAGCATTAACATTATATATCTTAGGAAAGTCAAAATCCCCATGAATATTTCGATCATAGTCAACTCCATGCCTATGGGGGTAGGGCATGTAGATGGGATCGTTTCGTTCTTCAAGGAGCGAGTTGTAGAAGGCGGTCTAGGCGTCAAAATTGTTATCCCAAATCCTCCTCCGCCACTTCGGCTATGCCTCGTAGCCTTGGACGGTTTTGGGAACCCTGTTTACCTTGTCTTGCCAGTAGTCTTCAGGCTCTTGCCTCCATTTGGTTATTATGAAGCTTCTTTCCTCTATCCACCTGTTTGCAAGATCATTAGCCAGATCCTTGATCTTGGCTAGAATACCTAGAGGCAAAGAATGGTCCAAAGAGCGTGGATAAGCAAATGAAAGTTCAAATGGCCTCGTCTGGAACTCCCGTTGATGCCATATGACCAATTCCTGAGCCAATCGATAGGATGGGGATCCCCCCGTAGTGGCACAAGCTCTTCAAGGAATTGTCTTGGCAGTGATCATGCTCTATGTTGGGCTTCCTCTACTAGTTCTTGTCTTCTTCTTGTGGCTGCCATAATGCACTCAAGCATATGGGCATCTTCTGGCTCTTTAGGCGGGAGGTCTGGTAGAGGCAGACTGGGCATTCTTTGTTGCTCTTCTTCAACATCCTACTCAAAGTTTGGACCCTCTTCGACATTCTGCTCAACAACTGATGGAGCTGCTTGTGGTGGTGGTGGTGGTTGCTCATGCTCTTCAAACCCAAGCTCCTTAAGCTCAACAGTGGAGAGGCTGGCATGACGTAGGTAGTGAAATTGCTACTCTTTTGTGATTTCTGTGCCTGTTGGAAGCTCCTGTTCTTGAAGGCCATACTTTAGTGCTCTGGTGGTCAGTTCTAGCTTCCTTCTTACCTTCTCCACTAAATCATTGGCCTTTGCCTGGGTGACATGTAGTACTGTGCTGAGGAAGACTTGCCTTTGTGTGTTGGCACATACATCAAAAGCTTTTGCCCTGGACTCTGCAAGCACTGTTGCATTCAGCCACCACCAAGCATTCTATTAAATCCCTAACTCTTTCAGAATTGTTTCTTTCCCACTCACTGGCTCTCTCTCCCATCTTCTTTCTTCCCTCCTCCAGCTCACTTGCCAAGGTTGTCACAACCTGCTCTGCTACTCATTCGTTAAGAACCAGAGTTGGTTCCTTTCCCTAGATTTTCAAGCCAATCCATTCTTCAGCAATTTCTTTTGCCTGATTTGCAATGTTGATCTTTTTTCTGCCTCAGCAATTACCTCTGACTTTTCTTGCACAAGCTACTCGTGACTTTGGATCTTTGCGAAGTGCAATCTTCTTTGGGTGAAGGCCATGGCCATGAGGGCCTATATGTCTTCCCTGGTAATCTCCAATGCATCTTGCAGTCATTGTGCCTCATTTTGTAGCCTTTGTGCTTCTGCTATGGGAACTCCCAGCCTTTCCTGTTCTAGGAACTCTATTTCCCTCTCCAATCTGTCTTGTTCTTCAAGTTCATACCATAGTCGGAAAGCTATGGCATCTTCTTCTTGCTCACTTGGCTCGCCCTCGTGAGCTTCTGTCTGTCTGTACATCCAATAGTGAGTTTCTAGGGGCAAGAATGTACCAAGAACTATCAAACCAATGACTTGTCAGGCAAGAGACATCTCATAGGTCTAGAAGTCATGCATGTAATGGGTCTCGGGGTAAGAGAAGAGACCACGAATAAGATAACTAATAGAGCAAGACGCTCAATACATAACCATCCAAGATGCATACAAAACTGACAAACCTGTACAGAGATAGGTGTCTGTCCTAATAGGCGTATCAAATCAGCCCACTACATTAAAATAGCATATTTATTATTATATGAAGCTCAAATGGTGCTCAAATCTGCTCCAAATCTGTCCCAAAGCATAGACATAGCATCCCATGACATCCGGGCATCAAACAGGCAATGCCAAGAAGCATTAAACAATAAATGTCAAGTGCTGCACTATTTTGACAGTCTGGGACGATGTATACATCAAGGGCTGAAGGGGGAAGCACTCGAATTGATCATCGGGAGTGAATCACCAATGCCGAGGAGTCAAGCAATGCTCAAGAAGGTTGCCAAGAGTGCCAGGAAGCTGAGGAGTGTTCAAAGAGTAGAGAGAGAGAAAGGGAAAAACTCCATATCCATGAGCCTTCAGGCTCTCAAGCTCATTCCTTCATTTCCACTCACTAAACTAAAAAGCACACACACCCACTACAAGATAAAGTGACCTAGTGTAAATGTAGACTAGACTGACTAACTCTAGTCAGGTCACTGACTGACTACTAACCTGACTTATTTAATGTAGTCACATGTAGACAACTGTACACACTAGCTGTCATAGATGTCGGTCATAGATGAAGACACACTGACGGTGAGCTTGATTTCGAACACTCCCCCTCAAGCTCAAAAACAAAACTCAAATCATCTGCATCACTCCAAGTAGTTGTCTAAAGTGAATGAACTTATCTTTACCAAGTGATTTGGTAAAGATGTTTGCTAACCTGGTCTTCAGTCTTCACATGCTCCAAGTCAATCTGATCTGCTAAAACCATTTCCCTAATGAAATGGTAGTGAACCTCAATGTGTTTTGATCTTGCATGATAAACAGGATTGCTCGCTAACATAACACTGCTCAAATTGTCACAGTACAGCTTGACTTTGCTATCCAAGTGTACTCCCAAGTCATTCAGTAACTTCTGTAACCACTTAGCTTCACACCCGCTAAGGCCGCACCACGATACTCTGCTTTCGTACTAGACAATGCAACTGTAGGCTGTTTCTTACTCTGCCAACTGATCATGCTACTACCCAATCCAAATGCATAGCCACTGGTTGACCTCCTGTCATATGTGCAACCAGCCCAGTCAGCATCAGTGTACCCCATCAAGTCAAGGGTTTTCCCATATGCATAAAACAGCCCATGATCTGTGGTACCCTTTACATATCTCAGAATTCTTCTGACTGCATCCAAGTGTGGTTTGCGAGGCTTCTGCATGAACTGACTGATCAGCCCCACGGCATAACTCAAGTCAGGTCTACTGATCGTGAGATAGATCAAGCTGCCTACCATCTGTCTGTACATAGTAACATTCTCAATCTCTATCCCAACATCAATCTGCAGCTTGACATTCTACTCCAAAGGCGTATCCATAGGCTTTCAATCAGCCATACCATATTTCTGTAACATGTCATGAGCATACTGCTTCTGTAGCAGCCATATGCCTCGAGGTGTAGAGTCAACCTCAATCCCCAAAAAATATTTCAGCTCTCCAAGATCCTTGACCTTAAACTCAGCATGTAAACATGTCTTTATTTCTGCAATCCCATTTTCATCATCTCCTGTAATGATTAAGTCATCGACATAGACAACTAGAAAAACATAGCCACTATCTGTCTTCTTCGCAAACAGACTATGATCAGCATCTCCCAATCGAAAACCATGTTGCTGTAAATAACTGCTGATGCGAGCATTCCATGCTCTGGGTGCCTGTTTCAACCCATATAATGCCTTTTTCAGCCGACATACATGTGCTGGAAATTCTGGATGTACATAGCCTTCAGGCTGTTCCATGTAAACCTCTTCCTGTAATTCTCCATTGAGAAATGCATTCTTTACATCCATCTGCCATAGTTTCCAACCTCTAGCTGCTGCCAAAGCAATCACAATTCTAACTGTAGCCATCTTTGCTACAGGGCTGAAAGTCTCCTCATAATCAAGACCATACTGCTGCGCATACCCTTTTGCAACCAGCCTGGCCTTATATCTTTCCAATGATCCATCTGATTTACATTTTACCTTATACACCCACTTGCATCCAATAGGTGTTTTTCCCTCAGGCAACTGTATCAAATCCCATGTACAATTTTCAGCCAAAGCTGAATATTCCTCATCCATAACAGCACGCCAATTCTCATCTGAAACTGCCTCATCAAACTTACTTGGTTCTCTAAAACCTGTTACTTTCATCATATAAGCATAATGACGGGCTGAATATCCAGTGTAAGTATACCTGTCAACAGGTCGTCTGACCCTCTCTGATCTCTTGAGCTGTGGCTCACTGTGAGCTTGCCTCTCATGAGGCGACACATAACGGCTCTGTCTAGCACCTGGCGTCATAACAGACGGAATCCCCAATTCACTATCTAAGCTGTCACTGCTAGATGAATCATAACCTGCAGTGAGTGGACCTGTTACATCTTCAAAAACCTTTTCTTTTCCCTTATCTATTCTCCCCCTCACTGACATATCCGTGTCAGTGGATGCAGTAGTGCGACCCCGTAATCGTCCTGTCCAAGGACTCACTGTAGATGATACATCACCTGTCTGACCAGTCATGGAAGTATTCTCTGTAGGAGTTGTCAAGATTGTGGGAGAGAAGGAAGGAGTCTCACTTGTAGCTTTCTTGCTTGCACAATGGGGGAATACACACACGGGTGGAGGCTGAAAACAGTTTTCCTCTTCTTAGTTGTGTAAGCCAAAAGAACTCTCATACAAAGAAATAGAAGAACCCTATATATGGGTCTCAAACCAAACTCAACTAACTAAGATGGCATACTAACCAAGCCACGAACTAGAGTAGATAAGGATAGCTATCATCTAGCTATTATTCATGGGTGGTGTACCAACCGCGTCTACAACTGACAAATCGGTGACATAAATGCACAACGGTCACCCTGGCATATCACGAGTGGAGCTCGATATCTCAACACTCCCCCTCGAGCTCAATCCCAATTCCTGCACACCAAGCAGGTCTCTGAACTTGCGCAGCTTCTCTGCGCCCAATGCCTTCGTGAATATGTCAGCTACCTGATCCTCTGTGCTGACATAAACTAGATTAATAAGACCTAGTAAAACCCTCTCCTGCACATAGTGATAATGCACCTCAATGTGCTTTGTTCTAGCATGATAGACTGGGTTATTTGCCAAGTGTATACTGCTCATGTTGTCACAATAAATGACAACTGGTCCATCTGTAGATTGATACATATCATAAAGTAGCTTATGCAACCAAGCTACCTCACATGCAGCCATTGCTGCACCCCTGTACTCAGCCTCTGTGCTCGACACGGCAACTGTAGGCTGTTCTTGCTGCTCCAAGTGACTGCAGCACTCCCAAAAGAGAACACATATCCACTGGTAGATCGTCTATCAGAAATACTACCAGCCCAATCAGCATCAGTGTATCCATGTAACTGTATCTGAACCCCAATCTCATAAAATAGTCCATACTGCAATGTGGACTTCACATACCTGAGTATGCGTCTAGCCGCATCCAAATGCGGTTTCCTTGGAGCCTGCATAAACTGACTTACCAATCCAACAGCATAGCTCAAATCTGGCATGGTAATAGTCATATAAATCAAACTTCCTACTATGCGTCTGTACATAGTAGGGTCTTCCAGAAGCTCACCTGCAACTGCGCTCAGCTTCACATTCTCCTCCAAAGGAACTGAAATAGGCTTACAGCCTATCATCCCATATTTGGACAGTATGTCCAATCCATACTGCCTTGCAAGAGCTGTATCCCACTTGGTGATCTAATCGCCTCAATGCCCAAGAAATAACGCAGCTCTCCCAAATCCTTCATCTCAAAATTTTGCTTCAATAGCATTTTCACATGAAGGATATCTTCATCACTGTCACCTGTCATAATCAAATCATCAACATAAATGACAAGCAGCATAATACCTTTCTCTGTTTTTCTCACATAAAGTGAGAAATCTGCCTTGGAAATCTGAAAGCCAATAGTGACAAGATACTGTCCTATCTTGTCAGACCATGCTCTAGGTGCTTGCTTCAAGCCATACAAGGCTTTCTTCAACCTGCAAACAAACTCAGGATGAACAACATGCACATAGCCTGGTGGCTGCTCCATATAGACCTCTTCTTGCAAATCACCATGCAAGAAGGCATTCTTTACATCCATCTGATGTAAAGACCATCCCTTTGATGCAGCCATAGCAATGACTGCTCTTACGGTTGCCATCCTTGCAACCGGACTGAATGTTTCTTCATAGTCAATGCCATATGTTTGTGCATACCCCTTGACTACTAATCTTGCCTTGTATCTGTTCACAGAACCATCTGCATTGTGCTTCACCTTATAAACCCACTTACAGCCAATTGCATTCTTACCTTTAGGCAAAGGTACTAACTCCCATGTAGCATTTGCTTCCAAGGCATCCATTTCTTCATCCATGGCTTTCTCCCATTTTTCTTTTCCCATGGCTTGCTCAAAAGAAGTGGGTTCTGGTTCCTGTATCACTTTGACCATATATGCATAGTGAATGGCTGTAAATCCATCATATTTCAGCCTATCCACAGGATACCTAGCTCTCGTAGACCTGCACAAAATAGGTTCACTCCCAGGTGCTCTCAAAACATCCCTGGTCTTCCTTGCTCCAGGTGTAACAATAGAAGGAATACCCAACTCATCATCAATGCTCTGTTCTGAGCCACTGGATTCACCATCCACAAAAGAGTGACTTGCATTCACATCAAACATGGGCCGATCTACCTTCTCTTTTCCTTTTCGTGATACTTGCATACCACTATCTGCATTGTTTTGAGAAGATTCTCCTGATCTCAATCTGCCTGTCCATGGCGAAGAATGTGAACCACTGCTAGAGGACGCTCCAGGTCCACTAATATTTTGTGACTGCTGCTGTGAATTCTGTGTACCATTACCATTTTGTGCATCTACATCATCAATCACATTTACTGGTTTATACCAGCTACTCATCTCATCAAAAACAACATCTCTGCTCACTGTAAACTTACGAGTAGAAGGATTATAGTATCTATACCCTTTTTGCTGCAGAGAGTAACCAATAAAGATGCACTTCTCAGCTTTTGGATCCAACTTGGATCTCAACTCATCTGGCACATGTACATAGGCAATGCAACAAAAAATTTTCAAATGAGAAATATCTCGTTTCCTACCAGTATACCTCTCCTCTGGAGTCATCCCATGTATTGCTGCAGTGGGAGTCCTGTTCATTATGTAGACTGCTGTAGCAACTGCTTCAGCCCAGTAAAATCTGGCAAGTCTTTTTCGTTGAGCATGGCACGAGATACCTCTCCAATATGCCTGCTTTTCCTTTCCGCAATTCCATTTTGTTGTGGGATATGACTACATGAATATTGCTGCTTTATGCCATGCTCCTGCAAGAACCTTGCAAACTCATTTGAGAGGTACTCTCCCCCTCCATCTGACCTTAGGCATTTTATTTGCAGACCTGTTTCTTTTTCAACCATAGCTTTAAGAGTTTTGAAATGCCCAAACACTTCACTTTTCTTCTTCATAAAATACACCCAAACTTTTCTGCTATAGTCATCAATAAAAGTGACAAAATAATGACAGCCTCCAAGAGACGCAGCTTTAGTAGTCCACACATCAGAGTGGATTAATTCCAATGGCTTCTTACTCTCTTGAACATGTCTAGGAAATGGTTTCCTTGCCTATTTTCCAAACTGACAGGCTTCACATACCTTATGCATTTCTGCAACCTTGAATTTAGGCAATCCTGCAACAATATTTTGGGCCTGCATTGATTTAAGTCGCTGTACATTAACATGACCAATGCGTTTATGCCAGATATCAATATCTGCAACTACACCGGTCCCATGTGCAAACATTGCTGCACTCAATTCAGACATGTCTGCATCCAACGTAAACATTCTGCCCTTCTTTTTTCCTTTTGCTATCAAGCGACCTTTATTTTTCATATCCTCAACAAAGCATCCATGAGGATTAAATCTGACCTGCAAGCCCTGCTCAACCATTTGACCAACAGAAACCAGATTCTTGGTGATATTCGGGACATGAAATACATCGGACATGTATTTCTTTTTCCCATCATGCATAGACAAAGGAATTTTTCCAATCTGCACAATAGGATGTGCAGTATCATCACCAGTTTCCACAAATCCTGGTTTTTCCATTTTCCCTGCATCCTCCATCCATTCTGCATGACCTGTCATGTGGTTTGATGCACCTGAGTCAACATACCACACATCATTGCTTTCTTCTACACTTGTCACAGAATTGTTCATGTGCTGTACCATAAACAAATGCTCATTTCTGTCATCACCCTGTCTACTAGAAGATGCATAATTTCCTTGTTGTAGTTTTCCATTCATGATGTCATTCTGCTTTTTATAGCAGTCTTTAGCCATATGACCCATTTTACCACAGTAGTAGCATTCAACATTACTGTTTGCATTTTGGCCTCTTTGCCATCCACCACGACCTCTTTGGCTCCCCCTGCCTCTAGAGTTACCACGTCCTCCTCCATAGGATTGGTTTTCTTGAGTTTGCTGCATATTCTGATTTCTATCACGGCCTCCAAATTGGCCTCCTCTACCTCTGCCTCTACCTCTTCCAGCATTTGAGTAGAAGACAGCTTCTTTTGAAGTTCCTCCTGAAGAAGATGCACCACCATTTCTCTACTCCTCAAAAATTAGAAGAGCAATCAACCCCTCAAAATCAGGAAATCTTTCACGAACTGAAATAGATGTCCGAAACTATGCATAATCCTTTCCTAGACCATTCAAGGTCACAAAAACTAAATCATCATCTTCCACTGGCGACCCAATGGAAGCAAGTGCATCTACAATCTTCTTCACCTTCATGTGGTAGTCATTGATGCTCATATTTTCTCTTTGCATGTACATTATGCAACTCTTGCTTGAGCTGCATTTTCCTGGCTTGCGTATTTGTGCTATACATTTTTGACAAAGTATCCCATGCCTCCTTTGGCGTACTTGCATCCTGAATATGCACAATCATAGAGTCTGAAATACTGATAGACAGCCAGTACATAACTTTCCTGGCTCTCTCATGCCATGCTTTAAATGCCTGCATTTGCTATTGATTGGGAACATAAGGAAGAACTGGTTCTTCTTCATTTCCTGCAACAAATTCCCAATATCCTTTTCGCATAAGGAAATTCGTCATTCTAAACTTCCATGCTTGGAAGTTGTTCTTGTCAAGCTTTTCAGTGACAATCTGTGAGAGAGAATCAGACGCCATTACAGAACACTGCAAAAAGTTCTGTCACTGCAAAGAACACAGCTTCAGCCTCACAAGGGCTAATCTGCAAAACTAACGAAAGTGGTATTTGACCACACAGTCACTCCCTAGTGATGATTTTGGATCAACAGGCAACAAGGATGATTCTGTAACTCCCAATGTCTCTGCACATAAGCATACGATGCAATTTCTACAGTAACTTTTCACCGACCTGTAGAACAGTGGTCGCACAGCATAAAACTAGACCTTTTCCTGAGTGCGTGCAGAAAACTTCCGCCTCCAAAACAGGCCCCGAAATGGCCTCAAATCAAAAAAAGCATATACTGCCCTCTTGCTTCACTGCGAAGGGCGTCTCAACCTGAGACAGTGCACTCTTGCAATTTTTGGCTGTGCTACCTGCAGAGATGTGCTCCCAAAATAGAAAATGAAAGCAACACTGCTCCTCTTACCAGAACACCGCGAGCTTGGCTTGCTTTCTTGAGCTCCTTACCACGAACAAGGCTCTGATACCATGTCAAGATTGTGGGAGAGAAGAAAGGAGTCTCACTTGTAGCTTTCTTGCTTGCACAATGGGGGAATACACACACGGGTGGAGGTTGAAAACAATTTTCCTCTTCTTAGTTGTGTAAGCCAAAAGAACTCTCATACAAAGAAATAAAAGAACCCTATATATGGGTCTCAAACCAAACTCAACTAACTAAGGTGGCATACTAACCAAGCCACGAACTAGAGTAGATAAGGATAGCTGTCATCTAGCTATTATTCATGGGCGGTGTACCAACCGCGTCTACAACTGACAAGTCAGTGACATAAATGCACAACGGTCACCCTGGCATATCACGAGTAGAGCTCGATATCTCAACATGAGTATTTTCAGCATGACTCATATTGGGTGAGCCATCAGTAGGCACTGCAACAGGATTCCCATACCAGGATGCTAACTCATCAAATACCACATCTCTGCTTATGAGTGTCTCATGCGTAGAAGGTACATAACACTTATAAGCTTTCCGTTCCTGTGCATATCCAATAAACACACTTTTCACTGCCTTAGGATCCAATTTCTTCCTCTTCTCATCCGGTATATGCACATATGCAATGCTGCCAAATACCTTGAAGTGTGAAATATCAGGTTTATGACCATATAGCCGTTCATACGGAGTGACCTCATGAATCCCTGCTGTAGGGGTTTGATTCAGCACGTATACAGCAGTCACCACTACTTTAGCCCAATAACCATTTGGCAGACATTTTTCATTCAGCATAGCTCTAGCTGACTCCATCAAAACCTTGTTTTGCAACACCGTTTTGCTGCAGTGTATAACTGCATGTGAGCTGTCTTCTGATCCCATGTTTAGCAAGATACATGTCAAAGTAGTTTGAGACATATTCACCTCCTCCATCTGATCTCAAACATGATATGTAACAGCCCAATTAATTTTTAGCATGTTTCTTGAAGTCTTTGAATGCATCAAACACATCATCCTTATGTTTCAAGATATAAAGCCAAGTGTACCCGCTGAAATCATCAATAAATGAGACATAATATCGTGCATCGCCAAAGGAAGCATTATGTGAAGGACCCCAGACATCAGAGTGTACCAACTGTAAAGGCCTAGTGTTGTTTTTTACATGTCTCATGAAAGGAAACCGTGCCTGCTTCCCAAACTGACATGCAGGGCATACATGACCAAAATCATTATACTTGAATTTAGGTAATCCAAGTACTACTTCTTTCTACTGCATAGATTTCAGCTTTTGTACATTGACATGTCCAATCCGCTTGTGCCAAATCTCTACATCCCTGATGGCACTCTCATCATGAGCAAACATAGCTGCTTTAAGTTTAGGAATGGTCGCTTCCAAAGTAAACATCCTGCCATCCCTTCTGCCCTTGACAATTAGCTTGTAGCCATTTCCATACTCCTCAATGAAGCATCCATCCTTGTTAACCTCACTTGCAGATTCTGTTCTGCCATTTGACCCACAGACAACAAATTCTTTGTTATGGTAGGTACATGTAAGACATCATGCAGGCCTTTCTTCTTGCCATCAGGCATCATCAATGGAACAATCCCTTTATGCTTTATGTCATGTTGCATATCATCCCCAGTACATACATGACCATGTGTACCTGCAACCATCTCATCAAACCACTCTCCATGCGGGGTCATGTGGTTTGACGCACCAGAGTCAATGTACCACCTGTCATCTCTGTTCTGCCTTGACACAGTCTTGGACACATGCTGCATGGCAAAGAGTCTATCAAACTGATCATCTTGACCACCACTAGAGGATGCATAATGCCCATGCTGTTTCCCTTTTGTTTTCATGTCATTCTGCTTTTTGTAACATTCCTTCGCTATGTGCCCATACTTACCACAATAATGACAATCCTTGTCCTTGTTGGACTGATCAGACGACTGCCATGAACCAGAACCACCACCTCTACCTCGGGGTGATCTCCCCCTGCCTCTAAACCCACCAGATCCACGCTGGCCTTGTGTATTTGCACCATGCCAATTACTCTGCTGCTGCTGCTGTCCATAAGTATTACGAGTGTCACCACGACCTCGAAATGAACCACGACCTCTAGATCCTCTGCCACGCTGGCTAGAGTACAACACAGTGTCTCTACTTTGAGATGCACTAGAACCTATATTCAAACCAAGTTTGACTTCCTCATGCAGCAACAAAGCAACTAGCTCTTCCCAGCTAGGGGGCTCTTCTCTGACAGAAATGGAAGTGTCAAAAGCTTTGTACTCTTTGCCTAAGCCATTCAAAGCAACAACAATCATATCATCTTCTGATACACTTGAGCCAATAGTAGCAAGTTGATCAGCTATGGTCTTAATCTCCGTGGTATACGTCTGGATGCTCTTGCCATTCCTAGACATGTTGTTGAACTACTGTTTCAACTGGATCTTTCTTGCATGTGTTATGGTTCCATAATTTTTCATCAGTATGTCCCAAGCATCCTTCGGAGTCTCACATCCAGTGATTTGAATTACCATAGCATTAGATATACATAAGGAAAACCAATGCAGCACCTTGCATGCTCTTTCATTCCATAGCCTGTAGGCTCTTTTCTGTTCATTTGTTGGATTGTGTGCAGGCAACTCAGGAGCAACTTCATCTCCTGTACATAAATCCCAATAACCTCTGCCAACCAGAAAGTTTTTCATTCTGAATTTCCATAATGTAAAGTTCTTATTATCCAACTTCTCTCCAACTATCTGAGTGATATTGTCAGTCCCATGTGCATTAGCCATGATGCAATAGACTGTCTATCAAGTGCCTGACTCCCTGCAGTCCAATAAGTATGACTGACTAAGTTCAGTCCATAAGTGTTATTGGAAAACTGTCTTGGAGCTGTGTATGACAGTTTTCAGCCTCATTGATTTTCAGATCCGAGTATTCTGAGCAAGAGATCTCAGCTCCAAGACATTTGATCCAATGTATACATGCTTTGCCACATTCTTGTGCTCCAAAGATGCCTTTTGAGTGTAGTACAAGGCTCCTGTGTGTCAGTAATGACTGAATGCATGCTGTCCATTCATGTTTACAACAGTTCAGAAATGATTACAGGTTTATGTCTGTCACTCCAGCTCATAACAAAGCTCCCACACAAGCATTTACTCCTTGCACACTTCAAATACCTTCAATAGTGAGCATACATGCTCTATGAACCTTGTCCAGGTGCCCCACTGAAGATTGATAGGTTGCTGTCCACTCAGATCAGCAGGCGCAGATTTTCAAACCAGGGGGCGCAGATTTTCAGGCATAGGTTGCTGTCCATTCAGATCAGCAGGTGCAGATTTTCAGATACAAGTTGTTGTCCATTCAGATCAGCAGGCGCAGATTTTCAGATACAGGTTGCTGATTTTCAGGAGGCAGTCCACGCTGATTCCTCATTCCTTACTTCCATCTCCTTTGCACTACAAGTTGTCATGCCCATTCTCCCACAGCCTCATGGATGATGCTCTGATACCATGTTCAAAGAGTAGAGAGAGAGAAAGGGGAAAACTCCATATCCATGAGCCTTCAGGCTCTCAAGCTCATTCCTTCATTTCCACTCACTAAACTGAAAAGCACACACACCCACTACAAGATAAAGTGACCTAGTGTAAATGTAGACTAGACTGACTAACTCTAGTCAGGTCACTGACTACTACTAACCCGACTTATTTAATGTAGTCACATGTAGACAGCTGTACACACTAGCTGTCATAGATGTCGGTCATAGATGAAGACACACTGATGGTGAGCTTGATTTCTAACAAGGAGGAGCAGGGAAATGCCGGGGAGCAGATTAGCCCAGCCCCCTAAAAATGCACCGAAAATTGTGCTGGTTGTTCTTGGGGGCTGGGGGATCTACAACAACCCTCGGAGGCACTTGGCAAGGTCAAGGGGGCTCCAATGCAGTCTCGGAAGAAGGCGATGAAGGTCCGAAAGCTCAAGGAGGAGGGAGGAGATCAAAACGTACCTGCAAATGAAGGTGCCATGGCTGCCATTGAAGCTCTTCAAATCTGAACTGAAGAGAATGCCGGGCAAGCTCCAATGCCTTTTCTTTGATACCAGTTGAAACGGAAGTGGAACCCAGGAGGAAGAAGCTTGGGGGTGAGGGCTATGGCGGATGGAGAGCAAGAGCCAAGAGAGAGAGAGAGACTCAAAAGTGGGAACTCCAACAACCACAATGTGTGGCCATGCCTTCCTTTATTCAAACTGTCACTAAAAAAATAAAGAATCTATGACGGGTGCTCGCCAAATGTAGTGTGCAGTGGCAGGTACTGTCAGTGTCATAATACATGGGCAGCTAGGAGAAGGCGCCTTTACCCCCAACACCTTTATCCAATCTCCCCCTCATTGATATATTCATGTCAGTGGATGCAGTAGCATGACTATGAAGTTGTCCTATCCAAGGACTAATAGTAGATGAGAACCATCACCTATTGGCCTAGTCATAGACATACTAGTTGAAGGATAATTTTTAGCATAAGTAGGGCTGGCTAGTCCATCAAAGACTATTGCATTTGGATTACCATACCATGAGGCCAGCTCATTAAAAACTACATCCTTGTTGATTAGGGTTTCCCGAGAGTGGATGGATTATAGCATTTGTAAGCCTTTTCTATCTTGTGCATAGCCAAGAAAAACACTTTTGACAGCTTTTGGGTCTAACTTCTTTCTCTTCTCATCAAGAACATGCACGTAGGTAATGCAACCAAATACTTTTAGGTGAATAATGTCAAGTGGCTTATGCCCATACAATTTCTCATACGGAGTCAAATCATGAACCCCAGCTATAGGTGTTTGGTTTAGCACATAAATTGTAGTAGCCACTGCTTTAGCCCAATAAACATTTGTCAAATTCTTTTCATTAAGCATTGCCTTGGCAACTTCCATAAGCACCCAATTTTTCTCTCTGCTACCATATTTAGAAAGGTACCTGTCAAACTCTGTGGATACATATTCTCCACCTCCATTAGATCTTAGATAGGAAATATAATAGCCAAGTTCATTTTTAGCATACTTCTTAAAGTCCTTAAGGACATCAAACACCTTAGCCTTGTGCTTCAGAATATACAACCATGTGTATCGACTAAAATCATCAATGAAGGATACATAATACCTAGGACCACCAAAAGAGGCATTATGGGCAGGGCCCCATACATCCGAATGTATCAACTACAAAGGCCGAGAACTATTTCTGACATGTCTCATGAACAGGAATCTCACTTGTTTTCAAAATTGACAAGCAGAGTATACATTCTCATGATTAGTGTACTTGAACTTTGACAAGCCAAGTACAACCTCTTTTTGTTGCATATTTTCCAATTTTTGTACATTAACATGAATGATGCATTTGTGCCAGATTTCTACATCTCAAACTACTACCATTATCATGGGAAAACATGGTTGCCTTCAATTCTAAGATAGATGCATCCAAAGTAAACGTTCTGCCATCTCTCTTGCCTTAGTAATTAATTTACAGCCATTGCCATATTCTTCAATAAAACAACCATCCCTGTTGAATCTAACTTGCAGATTCTGTTCTACTGCCATTTGACTAACTGATAGTAAATTCTTGGTAATAGAAGGTACATGTAGTACATCATGTAGGCTCTTCTTTCTACCATTAGGCATGAGTAATGGAACCACAACTGTATGCTGAATATCATATTGTGTATCATCACTAGTACATACAAATCCATGAGACCCTACTACTAACTCATCAAACCATTCATCATGAGAAGTCATATGATTGGATGCTCCTGAGTCTATGTACCATTTATCATCTTTGCCTTGCTTAGGCATTTTCTTTGATACATGCTGCATAGCAAACAATATATCTCCTTGGTCATCCTGAGTACCATTGGAAGATGCATAATGTCCATGTTGCCTGCCTTTTTCCTTCATATTAACTTGATTTTTATGGATATCATTCGTAATATTCCCATAGCTTCCACAATAATGACAGTATTTATCATTGTTAGACTACTCATGTGATTGCCAAGAGCCACCTCTGCCTCTAGGTGATCTCCCTTGGCCTCTAAAGGCTCCAAATCCTCGCTATTCTTGCATATTTGAGCTATGCCAATCATTTTTTTGTTGCTGTCTATGTGTGTTTCGAGTGTCTCCTCGACCTCAAAAAGATCCACGAGCTCTACCACCTCTAGCTTGCTGACTAGAGTAAAAGACAATGTCTCTGCCTTGAGATGTCCCTGAACCTATATTTAAGCCAAGCTTTACTTCTTCATGTAGTAGCAGCGCAAGTAGCTCATCCCAATAAGGGGGCTTTGCTCTCATAGAAATGGACTTATCAAATGCCTTATACTCCTTGCCTAACCCATTCAATGTCACTGCAATCATATCATCCTCTGAAATAAGAGATTCAATAGTAGCTTGCTATTCAGCTATGGTCTTTATTTCCTTTGTGTATGCTTGAATGCTCCTACCATTGCTAGACATGTTGTTGAATTGCTACTTCAGTTGTATCTCCCTTGCATGCATGACATTACAATAATTTTTCATGAGTGCATCCTAAGCATCCTTCGGGGAATGCCAATTGGTAATCTGCATAGCCATCACATCAGAAATGCATAAAGAAAACCACTATAGTACTTTACTAGCTCTTTCTGACCACTATTGGTGAGCTCTCCACTATTGTTGTGTTGGATTCTGTTCAAACAATTTGCATTTAACTTCAGCCCCTATACATAAATCCCAATAACCTCTGCCAATCAAAAAGTTTTGCACCTTTAACTTCCATAAAGAAAAGTTTTTTTTGTCGAGCTTCTCTCCCACAATTCAAGTGATGTTGTCAGTGCCTTGAGCATTTGCTATATTTACAACTAAGGCATTCAATGCTATATGCAATTTGTAATAAGTGCTTGACTCCTTGCAGTTCATGAATATACTTTTTGCAGCTCAAGAACATTCTTCTTCTGTAGTTCAGGAAGAAACTTTTTGTAGTTTAGAAACAGTCTTCCTACAATTCAAGAACAATCTTGCCATAGTTCAAGAATAATTTTATGCAGTTTAGGAACAACTTCATGCAGTTCAAGACCAATTTCCTGTAGTTCTTCAGGTAGAGTTTCTTGACAATATGCTTGCTGTAAACTGTATTCCAGCAATGAAAAAACACAGTCAATTGAGCATGAACCAAGCTCAAATCAGTTCAAAACATTCTATGGTAGTGGCAAAACATCCCAACAACAAACTATGTCCATACAAGCATCAATAGATGCATAGAATTGATGCTGATAGTCACTAGAATTTCCCACAGTTTATGACATGCAAGCAACCTGTTATGACTAGTAGCATAAAATCTGCAATAATCAGGGTATTCTTAGCTTTAAAAAAAACCTTAAACTACCATAGACATATTCTAGTACATTGGGGATTCAATATGTGACCAAACAAGCATCAATGTTTGTACTATATGCAAGTAGTAGCAATGCCAAATACTCTTTCCACAGGTTGTTTATAGCCAGCTACTATAACCAATAGTATTTTCTCTGCTAAAACAAGAGTATTCAAACCTCAAAACAGCCCCAAAACATCTCATACATTTGCCACTTTATGCAAGATTTGATATATGTCACAACCGCTCATAATATATTGCATGTATGTCAAGTGAAGATGATAGGTATCCTTCAGTATCGTAAACTCTCATTGTTCTCTTCTTCTCATTATTCCATAATGCTTACTAAAGTCTAATCACACATAACTGATAAACACACTAGGTCACTAACTGACCGTACCACTAACTGTGGTTGAGTCTAACCCGACTCAGTTATTACAATACATATGTAGAGTGACAGCGAGGAAAACCGAGCAAGGCTAGAAAAGCGAGCAATGGAAATTGAGCAAGGCTAGAAAATCGAGCATGAAAATTCGAGCAACAAGCTACCTTCTAACATACCTACCCCTAGAGCATCACTGACGTATACAGATAAAAATTGTAGATTAAAATTAAATATAATGAAGACACGCACATAGAGCTCACATAACTCATCCAATAATGACACAAAAAAGTGTAATCCATGTTCATCTCACAAAGAAGGTGGTAAGAAAATAGTCCGATCTTGAAACATAGACGAGGAACTAATTTTAGTCTCCCAATGAACAAAACAAGTTCACATTACAAAAGTATTTCTTATATAATTCCATATCGTGGGATGAAGCTAACAAAATAGACACAATAGATGAAAGCTCATTAAAGGAGCTGTACATGTCCAAAAAGAAAAGGCCGTATGTTGAATTCAAAAATACCCTAGCCTCGAATACCTTAAACATAGTGATTTATCTACCTATATAAAACCCTTAAGACGAAAGGATACTTTTTTTAAATGACAAAACATTTAGGGAAATGTTTCCTCAAAGCTTTGGCCATCCACAAGACCAAAAAGCGCACTATCCAACTCTTGGAAGTAGTGCTTGAGCCAGCTCCACCTTAGTAAGAGCTGCTTGGTGTATGAATTGATGCACGACTTCATTGAGTCCCAAGACCTTTATGAAGACATAGTATAGGTGTTTGCATGGCATGTATACGGAATTCTTCGTGTCTCGTTGAGTAAAGTCCTCACATGAGCATCTTGGATATTGTGACACAGTGATAGAATAGGTCAACCCATCTGCTATTGAGCCTTCTATCTTTAGAAAGTAAACATGAGCTTCACTAAGAGTAACAATACTCTCTTTCACAACCTCTGTAACCATTGACTTTGCCCTATTTATTCGTTCTTGAAACTGTTTAGATAACTTGCTTCTCCACTTCACAGGCTTTCCATTTCTCCATAGTGGCCACTCATGGCTTGGAGGTGGCCTATCACGTGGAACTGTGAAGCTATCCACAACCTCATCATTCTCTGCAAGAACAAATCCAGCTCTTTGCAAGTTTGCTTTCTCTGTCTCTGTCACCATGGTGCTTTGAGCAATCTTCCATGTCGCTGGAGCATCTCCTAGTATTCCCATCACTCAGCTATCTACCTTCCACGTATGGAGAACATCATTTCCATAAAACCATATGAATTGTCCCACTGTACCATCAGAACTATAACGTCTCCTTCCTTTGAAACATGGTGCAGGCACACCTACAGTTGCATTCATACCAAGAGGGTTAATTAGTTTCCCACATCTAGCCTTCTTGGACTCCAAGAAGCCAAAACAAGTCACAAGACTATGTGCTTCTGTTCTTCTGATGGCCCAATGCGTAGGGTGGACTGTGCTCTCTTTGCATATCTTCAAGGCAATTTTTGTCTCCTTTTGCAAATTCTGCTCCATTCCATCACCTCTAAACCCCATTGTTTTGCCAACAGTCACTGTTGAATATTCAGGTCTATGGCTATCTGTTGGCAAGATCACTCTTGGGTCTACGTTACCCCTTTTCCTTCTAACACTTCTTGTCTCTTGTTGTGGTTTAAACATCTCTGGTGATTGCACGCCTGCCTCTGAGAGCACTGCATGTGTCAGATCAATCAGCTTTTGACTAGAACCACTTGATTCTCCACACAAATTTTTTTCTTTCAATCTTTGCAAGGTTGGTCCACTACCAAGGTGCTTTCCTTCCATAAATGCTTTGTAGTGTGCACTTTGCAACACAGCCAATGCCAAATCAGCACTACATGCCTCATAGAGTGAGACATACTTAGATTGCCCATGAGTTGCTCGCATGCTCGAGTGCTTACATTCCGATAAATTTGTTGTTGGCACAAACCCTTCATTTTCATGCTGCTCCATGAACATCCCTCCCCATTGGGAAACCTTGACATCCCACCAGTGGAACCAAGCCATCAATCCAGGGAGCTCTCCATCCTTTACATGGACAGGAGACCAAAACTTCCATTTTCTACAAAGAAGTTTGTGCTCCTCTAGATATGGGGCCTTGACACATCTCTTTGCATGCATGACCATGCTCATCTCCCAATGAAACGAGCAAGTCCTTTCCCTGCCATGCATGATGTTGCTTGGTCCTCCATTGTAGACTATTCTGATTGCTAGCCAATTTGCTTGTGCTGCATCTGCCATAAAGCCTCAAAATTTTGGGATAGAGAATCCATTTGCTATCATAACATTATTTAACATTTGCCAAAATGATACTTGTGCATGCTCATCCTCCACTTTGAACTCACACGTTGCAATGGTCATTATTTCTCGATATTTGGGGATCATAAACATGAGCTCCCATTGTGTTCCAACCTTTCACCCTATGCACATGGTCAAAGTGGATCCCTTGATCTCCCAAAGATCCACCAGGTTGCATTCTATTAACAAGGTCAACTCCTGAGCCTGGTCCAATTGTAGACATCTTGAATATGTGTGGCATGACATTATCTCCAAGCTGTTGTGGAAACAAAATATTGTGAAAGAAGGGGTACATGCACTTTCTTTTCAATGCCAAAATTGCATCAAGCCCGCCTTTAGCATGTCGCTTGTCTCTTCTAGCAATGTTTACTGACCTTTGCATCCTTCTTCTCTGAGACAATGGGGTAAGGTTCTCCAGCACCTCATGCAACTTGGCTTCATTGAAATCCTCGGAGCAATCTTCTTTTGAAATCAACATTTCCATCACAAGATCTTGACCAACAGACACTTCAATGCTTTTACATGACACGGAAGGATTTATTTGTGCACGAGTTTGCACTATGTCTTCAATTTTCTTTTGCTTTTGTCGACACGAGCCATCTTGCACAGGGTGATCATGAAAACCAACATGAATAGCACATCTTGTGGTGTTCACTTTGTCAAAGGGAATACAATAGTATATATATGCAACACAAGCCTTTACACACTCAGGAGATATTCCACAATGTGTACACCTCAGGGTCCCAACCTCAGGCTGCAAAGGGCCAGTTGATGAAGGAGGCCTCTTCAAATTACCTTTCCACTGGGTCTCATTAGCAATACCAGTCCTCTCTAGATATGGACATTCCAAAGAGAAGCATCTAAGATAACCACAACATTTGCTCATCCTCACCGTGCCATTGAATAAATCTTGAGAAATAGTAGTGTACTCTGCCCATGTGTGCCCATCATCCTTTTGGTCCATTCCATGCATTGAGCTGCCCTCGATCGGCTTAGGTGGAAACTCAAACATAATGTAGCCATTGTATGTAATTGGTAGCTCATCCACCTTTTGTATCTCTTTGATAGATGAGTATGCAACATGAAGAGAACTAGATAAGGGAAGCCTATCCAGTAGAACTTGCACACTTATTGAGTTAGTCATTTGCTTTATAAGAGGGATATGCTTAACTTGGAGACTATAGACACTACTTTGTCCACCATCTAGTATGAATCCCTTGCTACCATCTTCTAGTCTCATCAATGGCATGGTCGTGTACACACCCGGCTGGCTTGTTGCATGCTGCACTTCCACATCAATATCATCACCAATCTCAAAGTGACTCTTAAGCTCTTCCAATGCCACCTCACAGAAACATGAGTCATACCTTATTGACAAGGTACTGAAACTACCATATTTGATTTGCACAGTGTTTGGCATTGTTGCTAAATAGGTAAATAGTTCTGTCTGTGTGAATGTCTTCTTAAGAAGCCAATAGACACAGTTAGAACCTCAATAGAGTTGAAGAACAATCTATGCAAAGGGAACAAGAGAAGAGTTGTTCTTCAAGTAACTGTAATAAGATGGCGATATGAAAATAGATCTCAATATGAAAATAGTAATTGTCAAGGTTAAACAGTCATGTTAATAATAACCTTTACTTTTTTCATAATGATAGGTGTGTACTAAATATACACACCTAATGGTCACTAGCACGTCTAGTGATCATTAACTCCACCTCTGTCTCTCTCTCACACATACGCACACTCAATCATTACATGCACTCTCTTTTGGTGTTTTTATTTACTAGCACACACAAACACTCTCTCACATTGATGGTCGTTACACACACACACTCTTTTTCTCTCTCCCTCTCTTGCAACAAAAAAAGGACACCTCTAATTAGGAATTGTAGTCCCCCTTTGCACTAAATATTCACAGTAATGGCCACAAACACATCTGATGGTCATTAACTCCACCTCTCTCTCTCTCTCAACGACAATCATTACACACACTCTCTCTTCTAGTGTTATTTATTTACTAACACACAAATACTCTCTCACACTAATGGTCCTTTCACACATGCATGGGCACACACACTCTCTCTCACATGACAGAGAAGAAGACACCTCTAAATAGAATCTGCGGTCTCTCTCTCTCTCTCTCTCTCTCTCCCCCAAACAAGCAAGTAGAAGGAGGACCAAAACAACCTTGCATAGAGGAGAAGGCAGACTGATCAAGCAAGGGAGAGCAAATTTTTTGTGTGTCAATATGGGTGTGTTTCAAAACGCAGGTACAACAGGGGTGCTACTTCTGTGAGTCGACTATGAAGAGCCAGAGGCTTGTAGCTTGCATGATCAAAGCCACAAGGTAGGTGCTTCTCCTCTCTTGGGTGTGTTTGAGGTTAGAGTGTGTGTTTCAGCTGCGTTTCAAAACGCACTCTCAGTCAAGTTGGGGCTTCCACAAGGCCCGGTCTGGCTCCAACAAGGTTTACTAGTGCATTTTAAAAAGCAATTCATAACCACACAGTGGACAATCAGAGAGTGTTGATGTGCCTTCTGCAGCTCGCAAAGTAGGGGATTTGCGAGTGATGCAAGGCCAGTAAGGCGGGCCTCTAAACTTTGCAAGAGGCAGTCCGTGTAGGCGGGAGAGAAGTATGAAGACTTGCAAGAGGCAGTCCGTGTAGGCGGGAGAGAAGTATGTATGGCCTGTTTCAAGTGCATTTCAAAACGCAGTCGTAGTCACAATGGGGCTTCCTCTTCGAGTCCTGCAAGGTAGTAGGAAATGGAACTGCAGAGGCCAGAGAATTGGGTTATTAAGTGGTGCGTTTTAAAACGCAGTTCTTGAGCTTGGATTGCAGTAACATGCGAAACCCGTAATGTAATGTCACATCTATTAAGGATTCCAACTTCTGGAGTATGACTGGATAGCTCATGATCTGTTACAAGCAGAGAAAAGGGCTGCGTTTTAAAACGCAGTGAAATTGGATGATGCTAATGTATGCAGAGCTATTGATGCCATTTTATGTGGAGCACAAAGTGTTGGATGATGCCATTGTATGCAGAGCAAACACAGTGAAATTGGATGATCCCATTGTATGCCATTGTAAGTAATGATATAGCCCAGATGATGCAAGCAAAAGTCATGATGCAAGCAAGTGAAGTTGCATGGATGTTACATGGACTGCACCTAGATTAGGGTGCGTTTTAAAACGCAGTAAAAAATGGATGAGGCTTTTGTCTATGATTGGGCAGACAACGTTTGAAGGCCAGTATAGTAATTAGACTTGCTCTTCAAACTAAAATGTTACATTTCAGCTACAAGACAGTTGCCAAGTACTCCAAGAATAGAGTTTGAGACATTATTTGCTTGGTTTAAGACATTATCTGCCATTATACTTGCAATGTTTGGCCGTTTAATAATGGATTACTCTCTACAAGCTCAGTGCTTTGTATTTTGTAACAATGTTTTATACTTTGTTTGCATTTTGTAACAACGTTTTAAAACGCTTGCATTTTTTAGCCAGAGTGAGATGAGACTGTTGTTTCTCGAATGTTGCAGGTCAAACGATCCAGTCTCTCACACGTATCTACTTGTGTTGAGCATCTCAGCAGAGATATTGCTGGTATTTTGAAAAGCCAATCTCAGGTACTCTTTGTGCATATTCAAGTAATACAAATAGATATATATTCAAGCGCTACACATGTACTGATTCTTTTATGTGGTATTTCAATCATGTCTCCACGAAAGGCCAGAGGCAAAGGTCGTGCAAGATCATCCAAAGATAATTTAGCCACTCCACAAAAAAGAACTCGTGGATCATCCCTCTCTACAGTTATAGAGGAGGGTACACCAACTATAGAAAGTGAAAAGACTTCGAGTGTTGTAGTGGGGACTTTAGATCCTCAACTGCAAGAAGAAAGTGAAGAAGGAGATGACACAGTGGTGGGCCAAGGGTCTCAACTGGTACAGGAGGAAGACAAGGAAGCAACAAGCCAGGTTTCCGATATTGATATGCAAATGGTAGGATGTGGAGATGTAATAAGTCAATGTAGACTTCTATCTCAAGAAGTTTGCCCTCGTATCCCCTTGTGTCGTATGATTGCACATGCTGTTGTTAGAGGGATTCGTACAGACATGTCCTCTTTAAAAAGTGCATTTCAATATGAGGGTTATTTACCAGAGAAGGGCTCATTTGTTGTGTCTATATGTAAGTATAAAGGAGAAGAAACACTAGTGACCCCTGCCATAGTGTCAACTTGGTCTCCTCTATGGCGTGAAGTGGATGCAGAATTTGAGAAGGAGGTCTTGGCAAAATCGGAGTTCAGGTTCTTGTTTGGTAAAATGTTTTAATTATGGGAAGGAAATCATCGGTTGACTGCTTGGATGGAGTTGATCTCACAAATGTACAAAGAGAATAGAGCTTGCCATGTTAGGGTTTTTTGTTCTGTTATTGATCCCACACGGATTTCAGAGATTCCAAAGAGTCAATAGGTGAGTGTATCAATATTTGTTACAATGAATTGACGTCTATATTTTTATCTATAGAACTCAATCTTACAAATTTTCCTTTACTAGCATGAACGAGTATGCCATCGTGAAACCTAGCTTGCGGGATGTACTTTGGAACTGCAACAATATCTTCAAGTGTGACATCAATGCATTCTTGAGTGCCTTACCCCAGGATCAAATAAAACTGTTGGAGTCCTTGAGAGCAAAAGATAGTAGTGTCAAGGGAAAACAACAATGGTATCCACTGACAAGGGGGTACTTGGCAAGATTGGTATTTCACGTAATACATGTCATGGTTGTTATTAAGAGGGATTATAATAGATAAGTTTCCTTTTTAGGGTAAAATTTAAAATCTTCTCTTTTGTTGTGAAGGTTGAGTATACTTCAGAACTCAAAAAGGTTGAGGATTTGGTATTAAACACAGTCTCTATTGAGAACAGAGAGGAGACATTGAAAAAGGAACGTGCCAAGAAACATAAAAGATTGGTAGACAAGATGGGCATGGTATGGCCCCTTTGCTTCTTAGTTTACTCCCCATTACAGTAAAATCTCTAAATATAGGTTTCTTATCCACTTTGCAGGTTCTTAATGTGCTTGATCCCAAGCTAGGGGATCAATGGTTGGATAGAATATTTGCATTGAAGTTTGATAGCCCAGACTCAGTGATTACTATTGCCAAGTTGAAATTCCTAGCATCCAATAAAGATGATGACGTGATAAATTATGGGTGCATGATGGGTGACTACATCTCTATGGGGCAAGATTTTATTGCAGGGAGAAAAAATGATGCTTACAAGACAATACATGAGTTCTTTTCTAGGCTTGCAAAACATGATATGACATATGTACGGAATGGGAAGCATGTGAAATGGGCTTGCGATGTTGTCTTCATTGACTTTCCTACTGGATGTTTGATTGATAAAGAAACCACCTTGCCTGCTTGGAATATGCTCACGGAGGCACACATTCGCCTAGGAATTACAGTTGTTGCTGCCTCTTTGGGAGATAGTGGATGGTTAGTTACTTGGATTACTTTGACAGGTATATTGTCCTGGTCAATGTGTGTTGGCATAAGTACTTAACTGAACAAGAAAGTAAAGTTTTTCTTTGATAAAATAGGTGATGCATTATCTTGTCTTGAGAAGTACATACATGTGCTTGGTCTCGAAGTTGTCAGGCAAGTTTTTGTGCTTGACAAGCTTCCATATGGCTATGGGGAACAATGCGATCTTGAGGTGTCAGTAAGTGATCTTAAACTTTTGGTTTGTAATTCTTGTAGTGAACATATTTGACCTTTATGCTTTATGTAGAGCCGATCTTATCTTTTGGTATTTGCTCGTCGTAGTGGATGTCATCCACCCATCTTTCTTGGAGAGAGCAGCTCTCAATTCCGCAAGTTGCAAATTGATCCTTCGAGTGACTGCTGGCCCCATTACCTTCCAGAGAGAAATAGTTTGGCATGACCATCTTCTTCAACTCTTTGGCGTGGAGGTCTTCAGAGATCACCTGTATTCTTGCTCTATGTATTAGATCTTTTGTGTCCACCATCGGGATTGATTTTGGAGATGGGGTGTGGCACTACACCTCTGATGCGTGCATGCCAAGCATCTTCTCGTCCATGTTTTTCATTTGATATATGTGAAGATATAGTCGATGTGGTTCGACCTCTTGTAGAAGAAGTAGGTGCAAAGAGAGCATGCTTGGGTCTTGATGATGAGGAGCTAGAACTAGATGCCTACAAAGTGCAAGTTGTGGACAATCCCTATAATGATTAGTGAGCATTCAAACTTCTGATACTTTGGAAGAAACTTTTATTATTGTCACTTTTATCAGTAGAACTTATGTGTAGTTATGGTGAAACTAGTTATGAATCTTTGTTTTGAACTACACTTTACTTTTATTATACCATTAACTTTTCTTGCTCGCTTTTTTGGGCTCACTCGGTTTTGTTCGCTCGTTCAATTGACTGCCTCAGTGACAGCTAAGATGACAGCTGTCTAGATAACGGTCATGTTGTTAGTGATATTGATCACGAGCTTGATTCTCAATATAGTGGTGACTATGACTTTCTTGGTTTTTTCATACTTATCCATCAACTATGATTATGGTGGTAAAGAGCATATTGTACAAGTTGACATGTGAGTGTGATGTGATAGGTTTTTGACTCATTTTTGTGATAATTCTAAGTACAAAGATTCTAGTCTTGGAATTTGGATTGTAAGCTCTAAGGAAATCTATGCATGCTATCTTTTGCATTGTTCCACAATTTACTTTTCCATATGTATTAAACCACACCACTCCACTAAGTTCTTTGTCATATCATTACTTTCAATTCCCCACTAAGCTCTTTGTCATATCATTACTTTAAATGACCTTATCCAAATTGCTTAGCATTCATAATTTTAAACCCTTGTGGTGCCACATCTTTGGTTGTAGGTCAAACTTCTTTTGCTATTTTTCTACAATGAAGATGTTAGGACCTAAAATGGGCCCAACATTGGCTATAGGCACTAGCCCGGCCTCTATAGCACTCACAAGACAACCCCACACGGCCTTCTAGCCAAGAGCGTCGAAGGGACACATTGCCCTAACCATTACTATAGATATTGGGTTTGTAGTGGAACATAGTTCAACGATTGCCCTTCCTTAATCCTCAGAGGGAGATCCCACACATCTTGGTATAATATACCACATAACACAAACATAAAGGAGGCACCCCTCCGGCTAAATGCCGTGGCCACACTGTAGCGCTCCTACACCGAGAGGATTGGCCCCTTGATGCGCTGCTCTAACATAGAGAAGATATGAACAGTCTCCACTCTTATATATTTTAAACGATCCACGAGATTTGATCTTTCCTTACCAAGCTTACCCCAAGAAACCGTTCACCTACCTTAGAGCTCGGGTTTCCTTACTCACTCCACATCAGTCAATGTTTGGCAAACCATTGCAATGCGTCCAAGTTTGATACCATGTTATGCTCAATGCAAGTAAGGATGACCATTGTGCTCAAGCATTTTAGCATTTCAAACCAGCTAGGTGAAGTGTAAAAACAACCCTTTAATGCTTTTCCAACTAATCGTACATGCTGCATTGATAGAGACTGGCACCAAATTTCTTCGTGCTATTAGTCTCCTTAATTCAAATGATAACATGTCCTATATGTTGTGCACAGACAAATAAATCAAAATTTGAATCATTTTCAGCAACTAATCACTTTCACAAACCCTCTTTCCCCCTACTGGTTAGGTTTTGCATTCGTTGGGTAGGTGTAGAATTCATTTTTATGTATTTTTCCATATAAAAATCGATAAAAACATACTATAACATCAAAACAAGGCTTGATTGAGGCTTGATCCTCATTCTCCAGCCTTGTTATATGCTCATAGACATAAAAGATATTTTTTCCTAAGTTTTTAGGCGCAAAAACTAAAAATTTCCTTATTTTTCTTATTTTTCTCCATTTATTTCTTCATAAAAATGAGATATTTCAAAATTATGAGTTCTCATTGATCAAGGAAACTTAGCATCATTTTCATATCCATTTCTATACTATAGGACCCCAAAACACTCAACAAAAACCCAAAATTCCATTATTTGTATGAAAACCACAACTTGCAGGCTTTGCATATTTTACAGTAAATTATTATATCATCATATTTTCTGGTTTTATTTCATATTTCAAAGAGAATGCAACATGAGAAATCAAGAACAACCAAAATCAAGCACTTTCTTCAATCATTTTCCATAAAACAAAAGAACAGCTCACTTACGCATAGAAACTACGATTACGAGGCTCGTATCTCTAACGGGAGGCCGTTGATGCTTCTACACACTCTCTTAGCTTGATCTACATCCTCCATTGCTCCAACATCATCATTTGGTTCGGATTCTTCATCACAACCCTCCCCCTTCTCTCTTGAATTGATGCATATGAATAACTAGAAAGAGAAGAGAGGAGAGAGAAATACTAAAAATCAAATTTCTTAATCCTCCATGAAAACATGCAAGATTACAGCCATCTCCTTCCTCTCTCTGTTTGGATCGAGAATCTCACACACACTCTCTAGAATTGTGTGGAATCAAGTGGCATCAGGAAGATTTGGAAGGCCCCTATTTGTCACTTTCTTCATTAGTTTGAGGCTTCTTATAAAGCCTAAGGTTATTAAACTTTAAAATAGTCGGTTCATCTTTTTGTGTTTATACTATCTTGCAAGTGGATATTTCTATTTCGGGTGGGAAAACAAACTCAGATTCGAGATCCGTCTGGACAGGTGGCTTTGTGGCATCAAAATTCATCAAATTGGCCTTCATCGCGCACTTTTCGGTTCCGTGATCCAGTAGTTGCTTTATAATGCCAAATCTTGCAGGGATTAAATGGGGGGTCAAACGACCTCCAATTGGAAAATCGAGACTTGCATTGGATTCTTGACGTCAAAATCCATCTGGGAAAACTCTAGCTTGGCCATCCGACACCGTTTTATTTTTCATGAAAATTTGGTCTTTGGTGCTTGTCGAACAGCACTTCTTGCTCCAAAAACAACCTCAAATGCTTCAAGCACAGCTCAAAATTGACTCCTAAAATCCAACTCTCATTGGTAGCCATGGGATAGGGTGACTCAACCCATCGAATCCCATAAATAGATTTGCACATGCATAATCATGAAGAGCATCAAGTTGATATAAAAATCCATAACAAAACACATCACAGCTCTCACCCTACCCCCTACCAAAATTAAGGCATGAAAATCCATAAGTGATAGACCCAACATAATCTGACAAAAATCCAGAACAAGTCTCTAACCAAGTGCTCTAATACAGATTGGCTAAAAAGCTTATCAAAGAGGTCATCCTAGTGGTGGTCTGAACTACCTACCTAAGTTAGGACAAATAAACCAGGACCTCCTACTAGGTGAGGACTCCTATAGCCTGGTCATCATAGTTGCTTCTTATAATACATGTTCCATTCATGGTTTTCATACTCAAGCATGCTAAAATTAGAGAGCTGAGCGTAGAGTGACCCAAGGAGAACATGGCATCGGCCTTAGGTCCTGACTCGATACCCAAGCACCTACCAAGCTCTTGCGAGGCGACACTTAATCCTTTTTTAATGCTCACCTATATTTTTTCTCCAACCTTCCTTTTTCCCCTGGGAAGAGAAGGCATTGGCCTCGGGACTTTGACTCATCCCAGGAACCTACCAGGCCTCCGCAAGGCGATAATCAATTGATTGTAGGATTTTTTTTTTCTTTTTCCTTTTCTTATTAAGGGGTTAGAATCCCTTTTTATACACCTCAATAATTTTTTTATTTTTAGATAGATTCAAAACTTGCTCTTCTTGTGATATTTTGGCAGGCTTCGCTAACTCCCTCACACTAGTAGGGACTCCGAGGACAACTATCTAGCAAGTAGGCAGGATAGGGTCACAAGGACTACCCTCTATCACAGGTCTTTGTTGCCCGACAATGTCCTAACTATCAAGAATCATGTGGTGGGGGGATTTTCTTAAGCTATTGCGCCAAACACACACTGTCTACACAAGAGGAAGCTCACTCAAGAACACAAGAAGAGAGATGGAGGCCAAAACGTTTTCTTGCTGGTTTCTTCTTCTTTTTCCACACACTATACAATGTACACAAAGTATAGATAAGATACAACATAAAGGAAAGTGGCCTACTAAGTCAAACAATGCATAATTAACTACACTAATCGACTGGCACTATCTCTTTGCTAGCTGTAGATAGGTGTAACAAAATAAATATAATAAGTGATAAGTCAGTGGCCATGTAAGTATCATAATGACCACCAACGTGCTAAGTGTAGACGTGCGGACTCAACTAGCCAGTCAGTCCATCATCAATGTCCGCACATGTTGAACTTGCCATCTCAACACTCCCCCTCAAGCACAACTCTATCTTTGCAACTCCAAGTAAGCTTTGGAACTTCCGAAGCTTCTCTGCACCCAATGCCTTTGTGAAAATGCCAGCTATTTGATCCTGTGTGCTGACATATACCAAGTCAATCTCTCCTGCAAGTACCTTCTCTCTCACAAAGTGGTAGTTCACCTCAATGTGTTTTGTCGTAGCATGGAACATTGGATTCCTAGCTAGCTATATGCTGCTCATGTTGTCACAATGAATGACAACTGGACTATCTCCCTGCACGTCCAAATCACCTAATAACTTTTGCAGCCATACCACCTCACATGCTGCCATAGCAGCACCTCTATACTCAGCCTATGTACTCAATAAAGCAACTATAGGTTGCTTTTTGCTACTCCATGTAATTGCTGCACTACCAAGGGAAAACATGAATCCACTCATAGACCTTCTGTCTGACATGCTACCAGCCCAATCTGCATCTATGTATCCAAAGACTTGTACGTCCTTACCTGCCTCATAAAAAAGTCCATAATGTAAAGTGGACTTCACATACCTCAATATACGTCTAATTGCATCCAAATGAGGCTTTCTAGGCATCTACATAAACCGACTGACAAGGCCAATAGCATAGCTCAAGTCTGGCCGTGTGATAGTCATGTAAATCAAACTCCCTACTATCCTCCTGAACATAGTAGGGTCTTCTATCTCATCCCCAATGTCAGCACTCAACTTCACATTTTGCTCCAATGGTACTAAAAGAGGCTTACATGCTGTCATACCATACTTGGATAACAAATCCAAGCCATACTGCCTTTGGGATATCCGTATACCATCATCACATCTCATCACCTCAATACCAAGAAAGTATCTTAGCTCACCCAAATCTTTCATCTCAAACTTCTTCTTCAAGAAGTCCTTAACTTCAGCAATCCCATTGTCACTGTTACCTGTAATAATCAAGTCATCCACATAGATGACTATGATGACCAAACTTGCATCTCCCTTTCTCACATAAAGTGAGTAATCAGCATCAAAAATACAAAATCCAATTTTGACAAGATACTCTCCAATCTTGTCAGACCATGCTCTAGGTGCTTGCTTCAGTCCATAGAGGGCCTTCTTTAACCTGCACACATATGTGGGATGCTCTAAATCCTCATAACCTGCCGGTTTCTCCATATACACTTCTTCTTGCAATTCACCATGCAAGAAGGAATTCTTAATATCCATTTGCTGCAAACTCCAATCTTTAGTTGCTGCCAAGGCAATCACATATCTAACAGTTGCCATCCTAGCAACTGGACTGGATGTCTCTTCATAATCTATGCCATATATTTGAGCATAGCCTTTTGCAACCAGCCTAGCTTTATACCTGCTAATTGACCCATTTTCATTATAATTGACTTTGTAAACCCACTTACAACCAATGGCTTTCTTACCCTTAGGTAAGGGTACCAAATCCCAAGTCTTATTGGCTTCTAATGCAGCCATCTCCTCATCCATTGATGCATCCCACTGAGCATGACCAACAGCATCCTCAAAACAAGTGGGCTCAACATCCTCAACTAGTTTCACCATATAAGCATAATGGTGAGCTGCATAACCTTCAAAATCAAATCTTTTAACAGGGTATTTGACCCTGCTAGATCTGCATACCACCAAATCACTCAATGGATCCTTTACATTACTATGAGCTCTCTGTACACCTGGCGTCCTGACTGAAGGAATGCCAAGCTCATCATCCAAACTCTTTGAACCATTAGAATCTCCATCAAATCCCAAATGACTGGTAGATGCATCATTACCATCCAACACTTTCTTCTTTTCTTTGTCCTTCCCCGCAACACTTATAGATCCACCTGAAGATGTGGGGCTACTCCTTAGTCTTCGAGACGAAGGGCTCACTGTAGGTGTAGTACCAGATGATGTTTCTGGTCCACTAAGACTCCGTGATTCTTGTTTATCTTTCTGCACATATATATCCTGATCATTATCATCATCCAAAACATCACCATCAGGTGTATACCAGCTGCCCATCTCATCAAAGATAACATCCCTGCTCACTATTAACTCACTTGTGACAGGGTTATAACAGCGATACCCCTTCTACTCTAAAGAGTATCCAATAAAAACACATTTTTTTGCCTTTGGATCAAGCTTCTTCCGTAGCTCATCTGGCACATGAACGTATGCAGCATAGCTAAATACCTTCAAGTGCGATACATCAGGCTTCTTGCCAGTAAAGCATTCTTCAGGAGTCATCCCATGAACTAGAGCTGTGGAAGTTCTGTTCATAATGTAAACAACAGTATAGATAGCCTCAGACCAAAAATGTTTGGGCATATTCTTTTCAGCCATTAATGCCCATGCAACTTTTGCAATATGCCTATTTTTTCTTTCTGCAGCACCATTTTGCTGAGGGGTATACCTGCAAGTAAATTGCCTATTTATTCCTGCAGCACTTTACTTTTAAGCTTGTTTATGTTTCAACAGCTTCCTTAAAAGATTTGAAGTACTCAAACACATCACTTTTTTCCTTCATGAAGTATACCCATAACTTTCTTGAACAGTCATGAATAAGTGTGACAAAGTATTTGCTGCCACCAAGAGATACATTTTGTGTAGGTCCCCAAACATCTGCACGCACTACATCAAGTATTTTTCTACTCACTTCTCTATCATGTGAGAAGGATTGTCTTAACTCCTTACCAAACTGGCATGCTTTACAGACTTTATGCAATTTTGCAACTCTAAAGAAAGACAACCCTGTAACCAATCCTCTGGACTGCATTAATTTTAGCCTTTGCACATTTGCATGTCCAATACGTTTATGCCATATTTCAATATCTGCAACTACTCATTTTCCTTTAGCATACATAGCAGCATCCATTGCAGGAATTCCAGCATCTAAAGTGAACGTTCGACCAACTCTACTTCCTTTTGCGACAAACTTGCACTTATCATTAAATTCATCTACAAAATAACCTTTTGCATTGAATCGAACCTGTAACCCCTGCTCTACCATTTGGCCAACAGATACTAGATTCTTTGTAATTGATGGCACATGTAATACATCTGTTAGACTCTTTGTCTGGCCATCATACAAGGACAAGGGAGCCTTTCCTTCACTGATTGCTCAATAGTACATGTAATCTGCAACCTGTTTGTAGATAAACCTTATGTTGGCTTCTTGCAAACACCTCAAAAATTACAAACTCGCAATCTGTAACCTGCGCACCCACTTTCAGTCAATACTGCCAAAATCACAGTATATCCTGAAATTGTTGTTTGCAACCTTGTGGCTCTAAAACGGGGTTTGAAACATCCTTAGACGCCCAAAATAACTGCAGGAAAGCCCCAAAGGACTAATCTCCATAATATACAGTGCTTTGCTTGCACACCAAATCTCACAACAATCTGAGATTTTTGCTCGACCCTACTTTCGGTGCCTCCATATGCACTATCCAAGAGAGAGAGTGGAAGAATGGGAGAGCTTATTAACCGTTGCTTGCTTGTTCGAACCTTACTTCTTTTCCTTCACTTAAATTTTCAAAATTAGCCTCTCTCAATGGTGCAGCTTTGATACCATGTCAAGAATTGCATGGTGGGGGGATTTTCTTGAGCTGCTGTGCCAAATACACACTGTATACACAAGAGGAAGCTCACTCAAGAACACAAGAAGAGAGATGGAGGCCAAAACGTTTTCTTGCTAGTTTCTTCTTCTTCTTCCACACACTATACAATGTACACAAAGTATAGATAAGATACAACATAAAGGAAAGTGGCCTACTAAGTCAAACAATGCATAACCTGCTACACTAATCGACTGTCTGTATGTCTTTACCAGCTGTAGGTAGGTGTAACAAACTAAATATAATAAGTGATAAGTCAGTGGCCATGTGAGTATCATAATGACCACCAACGTGCTAAGTGTAGAAGTGTGGACTCATCTAGCTAGGCGGTCCATCATCAATGTCCACACATGTTGAGCTTGCCATCTCAACACTAACAAGAGGTAAACAACTACTCAAATCTCCCCCAGACATACCTAACCAAACCCTGGGACTTCATGCCTTGATTTTCGGTCCCCAACAACCGAAAAGAAAATAACCCCCACATACACATACAACATTATCTGCTTAAGGGAAAAAGATTTGGAAAGGGGGCGATACCACTTGGAATGGCCACAAGAAGCTCCGTCGTAACAAAGGCTTCCTCCAGTCACTTTGTCAACTTGTGTGATGCAATCACTAAAGTAGAACACCATTAAATGTACCTCCACCAGACAGACATATGATCCTCTTGGTCTAATGAAATAAATCATTTAAACTCTATAAAACCGGTCCTCTTGGCCTAATGAAATGAAACAAAACAATGCATATATATCCCCCTTTGTAAAATCTTATTAATATACAACAAGATGCTCCATCCCAAGGAGGAAATAGGGCTCCTACCCTAAACTAAATGCATCAGATTGTGACCCATGCCTCCTGCATATATAGCAAGAGGTGTACACATAACATGTCGTCTAACCAACCTATGGGTCCAAGATAACAAAGGGAAATGGATCTCGGCCACTCTTTGTATCACCCATACTAACCATCGCCTACCATATAGGGCATGGTTCTGACAAAAGGCCCTATAATCAAGCGGGTCCTATCTCATCATTCATAGAGATATCCAAACTAGGACCACAGTTGAAGGAAAGGTCTTCTTCATAAGAAAATTTTGCTAGCGAGTCTACAAACTGATTTCAATAACGTGGAACTAGTTGAAGAGACACTCTCTCAAACCCGTTGAGTATGATCATGGCAGTGCGATAATACATAGAAAGAATGGGATTTCGTACTGTGTAAGTCCCATTTAGTTGGTTCAACACCAACTAGGAATTCTCTTTTGCTAACAACTGATGGATACTGCCTCTCTTAGCAATATTCAGGCCCGTGATTAAAGCTTTGTATTCCACCATGTTATTGGTAAATCCAACCCCGAGATAAACAACTAATTTCATTACGACTCTATATTGGGGATATCTTATAACTACCCCTATACTCCCTTTCTTGTTAGGGTCCCTGGATGCTCCATCAAAGTGCAATGTGTATGTCCACAATGGGTTCACATAGCCAGCCATCATCACCTCTACTAGTAATTATGATAATCAAAATTTAGCATGTTCAGAGGATGTACTGAAGGCTCCATCCCACCTTCTTTGTTGAATATAACAGGGATGCTTGTCAAGATTCGCAAAGTAGTGATGATAGAAGACTTTGATTTCCCAGATAAATGATTCATCCTCTTGCTCAATCACTTTATGTCCTTTACTCCACCAAATAAGCTTTCCCTAATGATATCGCTGCTCCAAGTATGGGTGCTCTAAGTAAGGAATAAGCCGCCCCATCAATCAATATTTTTTCTTGTAGGTTTCTAATCACCCCCCCATTGACATGTAAGGTATTTATTTTGTTAGTGCATTTAGAGATAATAAGGTTTAATCTTATTAATATTAATCTTATTTTTAAATTCCACTCCCTCAAGATTTACCAGTAATGCCGTGAACTTATTCTTCCCTATTCTTACGATCTTGTAGGAATCGTCCCATTTGGGCTCAAGTTTTCCTCGAAACACTTCTCTATGTACATCATAATATAGAACTAACTGTCCCTCCTTAAATTTATATTTCTTCACTTTTAAATCATGCAACTACTTCATCCGATGCTTAGGCACTTCTTGGTGCAATAGACTTTGCAATTTGAGCTCGTCCAAGTGGGCTAGAGTCGTAAAGTGCTCGAAGAAGGCATCCTCATCACCCAAAGAATGATTGATTGCAAATCTTATAGTTGGTAACTCAATCTCTAAGGGCAAAACACACTCTTCCCCATAGATTAGCTTGAACAAGATGTGGCCAATGGATCATTTAAATGTTTTATTATACGCCCACACTGCCACATATAGTATCTTATCCCAATCTTGCTTCTTTTCAAACACTATTTTTTATCAAATACCAACAAGCTTCTTGTTAGTACTTTCAACTTGCCCATTTTCCTGTGGGTTATAAGGGGTTTTCTTATTGTGCTTAATTTCCCATGCATTAGTCGTGCTTTTAATCACATTGTTTAGGAAATGGGTTCCAAAGTCCGATACTAATTCTTTTGGCTGACCAAATCAGCATATAATCTGCTCTAGTAGGAAACTAGCAGTCTCCTTTTTGCTTCGTCCTTCCTCATCACTCGTGCTTCTAACCACTTTTTAAAATAGTCAGCTACCACTATGATATATCTCTTCTATGTAGAAGACAACGAGGTAATAGGACCCACAAAGTCGATGCCCTACTTCTCAAATGGAAGTATATCCATAATTGGAGTAAGTGGTCACTTTATTCTCCCTACTATCATGTCATTCACAAGTATTGCATCTCTTAATATACTCAAATGCATTTTGGAAAATGGATGGCCACCAATAGCCCGCTCTCAATTTTTTTTGTGCGGTCAGTCGTCTAGCAAAGTGCTCACCACAAGAGGAGTCATGGCACTGTTCTAGAATGAATGGAACCTAGTCAGGCATCACACATCGGTGATAGATATCATCAACCCCCTGCCGATATAGTGTTTCTGCGATCAAGGAAAATTTCAAAGCTTGTTTTCTAATTTTCCTCTTTTTGATTTTGATAAAGTCGCTCTAGCCTCTCCTAGTGATAGATAATGCGTTATAGCAGCATACCAAGATAGAATGGAGGCTGTATCAATTTTAAACACTTCCTCAATATCACTTCCTTCAACTAAAGTCTCTTTCAACTCCCCGAAATCCACAAGGAATTCCACAATACCCTGCAGCTTTAGTGGCTTACTTCTAATCTCATAATCATACTCTTGCAAAGTGATTAACCACTTTGCTAAATGATCAAGCGGTTGTAACTTGTTCATCAGCAAGCTAAGTCCTTCTGCCTGCGTATAGAAAACTACCTTCTCATGGAGAATATAGTGCATGAATTTTTTAGTTGCAGACACCATTGCAAGGCACAACTTCTCCATGTAGGTGTAGTTGATTTCTGATATGCCCAACTTTCAATTAGCAAAAGCGATTGGATGATACCATTTTTCCTCCCAAATTTGGGATAAATAACAACTAATACTATGCATGGTGGATGCTGAAAATGTGTAGAATACTTTTCTCCTTTTATGTGCTTTTAAAAATGGTGCTTTTACTATCTCCTATTTCACACCCTCAAAAGCTACCTTACAAGGGTCACTCCATTCAAATAGACAGCTAAAGGATAATAGATTTGTTAGTGGCAATGTTCTTTCTGCTAGAGCATTTATGAACCTCTAGTAGTACCCTACAGATGACAAAAAGTTATGTACTTCTTTCGGAGTGCATGGTGGACTCATGGTGACTATGGCCTTGATCTTTTCAGGGTCAGTTGTGATCCCTACTGAATTGACTACATGGCCGAGCAATAGCCCATAAGGCATCCCAAAGACGCACTTTCATGGATTAAGAGCTATGCAAAATTGTCTGCAGTGCTCAAAATACTTCCTTAAAATAATCAACTGCCTTTCTCTTACGATGGCTACCCCCAAGTCATCGATAAACGCTTTCAACTCCTTTGGGGAGATGTGTAATGTCCCCATTACTTAGTTTATTTTAATAAACAATGTCCATATATATTCCAAAGAAAATTGATTTGTGTTGCAAAATTTGTAAAAAATTAGCTCTAATTATGAAACTAGCTCTACTTATGAAGATAATTGTTATTATTAATGGGGTATTATATGCCAGTTCATGGAAGAAAACCCTCCCAAGACTAACTTATTAAAACTATGTTTGTAGTATAAAAGAACAAAAAGAACTAGCCTAGTGGATAGTCACTTGGCAGTTAAGTGCACTTGGGTGACGACAATGCCGGGATGGGTGACCTCCCATGAAGATTTTCCTACAAGGTAATGGGAGCTTCTCACATGCAGCCAACAACGCTAACAAAGCCTTTGTATCCCATTGCCAAGTATGCCAAGGCCAAGATGTCAAGGTCTATGCCTTGGTCACTGCCTTGGTCATATGCCTTGGAGTGACAACCGCCCGACAACACAATGCTTAGTGTGTCCTCGTCCATATATTCATCAATTTTTATCTTCACGCTACAAAAATGAAATCCCTCCCTAACGTCATCAATGATGTCGTCAAAAAATGCTAAAAGAAAGTGTTCTCTCTTTGTCATCGATGATGTCATTAAAAAAATGCTAAAAAGCAAGCGTCCTTTCTTTAAACCCCCTCCCCCCGGTTACTATATAAACATGGGTAGAGCGTCACATCAGATAGACACTGACATACAATCAAACACACACAACAACCTGTGCAGAAGTCTCTTTGCTATTGACGTGGTGAAGCTCTGCTGCAATCAACCTCTCTCTCTCTCTCTGTCTCTCTCTCTCTCTCTCTCTCTCTCTCTCTCTCTCTCTCTCTCTCTCTCTCTCTCTCTCTCTCTCTCTCTCTCTCTCTCTCTCTCTCTCTCTCTCTCTCTCTCTCTCTCTCTCTCTCTCTCTCTCTCTCTCCACCCCTACGCGAAGGTGCTGCTCGAATCTATCAAGCTTTTTCCGTGGCTCCCAAAAGACATAGAGATGCTAAGTGAGGTCACGCTCAACGTGAAGTAGTCGCTGCTAAAACGCAAGCGGAAATTAACCCCGAATCCATTCAACTTGAAGGACAGGTTTTTCCACAACAAACCAAGGTTGCGGCCATAAACTGTAATCATGATGGATGGCCGAATGGAGATAATCAAGTTAGTACATAAGAAAAAAATCACGATTAGTTAGAACTTACTTAAACTTGCAAAAGCATGTTAGTATTATCAAATGCCTTTTAGGAAGGAACACAGAAATTGATGAAGGGGATAGATTCTATGCATTGCATACATTGACAACTGTTTTAAAAATATTTTATGGTTATGATTGCTTTTGGATTTGTGAATGATGAATTATGGCTCTTATGATTTCGGGCTTGCACAGCTGGTTGTGGGTTGTGGTGGTTCGGGACATTGGGGTCCCCAACTCAATGCTCCCTAAACACTATGCGAAGTGTGGAAAAACTCACATGAGGGTGGGGGTCCTACGCTCTTGAGGGAGCTAGGTGTTTTTGAAAAAACTCACCTGTAGGTGAGGGTCCTATGCTCTTGAGGGACATAAGTGTTTTTTATATTTGATCACTCGAGCATGTGAAAGGGCAAAGGGCCGAGTGATAAGTGCCCCTGTTATGTAAGGCGGCTCCGGAGGCTCAAGGAAGCTTAAAGGGGATAAGCCAGTAAATTCCCTATTGACCGCAGATGGAGTGCGATCACATACAACCCAATCCCAAGGGATTGGAAGGTCCTATCCTAGGCTGGACGGAGTCTTTCTACAGAGATATGATTTTGTACCACTCTACGGAGTGATGGTGAAATAAAGTATCAGATTTTTGAATTGTTTGTTATATGCCAAAGATTGAGTTTAATGAACCTAGTTTAACAGATTAATAAAAGAAAGTTGGTTTTATATGTCCAAACAATGTGGTAGTATGCTTTGCTAATTAGAAAACTAAGCAAAACCCATCAAGGAAAGTGGGAGGCTTCGATCTTAACAATTAGACGCCTATGGCTAGTTGGACCCGATAAGTTGAGGTAACTTTTCAACATTAGATAAAGCTAATTAAATCGTGACCCTCCCAATATTAGTAGGATTAGTTACCAAGTTTAACACCGTTTTAGGGGATGAGAGCTGATATATTACCATATGGGTAGGGGGATCGAGTTACACTCTCCTTCGTCTCTCAGTCTCTTTGAACCAAAGTGCGGTGTTAACCTCACTCCTGCCTTTGATTGATTACAAAGTGGTCTTTCTTTGGTAGGCATTAGAATGCTGTTAGGGTTGACTTGTCCACGCTTCCCCTGTGAAGTAGAACTGAGATTCCCATGTTCAACTAAGTCCAAGGTTTCCCATGGGGAGACGAGATGGTGATGTGCATGGATATGAATTTTAGTCGACTACTAAGAGGACTCCTCCTAGTCTATTGAAGGAGGCACCTCACATGTGGTATCAGAGTCTAGGTTCCAAAAGAGCCTTTAGTGTAAGGTTAAGTAGTCAACGTATAAAAGAAATTTAAAAAAAAACCACACTTTTTTGAAGAAAACTATTGTTGATTATCTTGCACTAACACTGGCATACACATTGTGCTCATCAAGAACTTAGCGATGAGGAAGCTACACGTTTGTGGGATATTTTTCCCATCATGTATCAAGTAGCCTTAGGGTCGAATAATTTCTCATACCATGAGGCTATATTTGAGATAATGGAGATGATCTTTATTCCTCCAATTGTATTGCAACCTCATTCTAACTCATGGTACATGAGAGATTTCTGGCCAAGAAATAGGTTACATATGGAGATATATTGTGGGCATAACATCCTTCTTCATTATGAACTAAGGAGGACTCGATGGGCTGAACAACTAAGGATAGTTAAGATACACCTTTTGTTTAGTGCCTTTGTTGAATGGTTACTAGACATTGGGAATGATCCTATACCTGAAACCTTGTGGGTATATCAAAAAGTGTTACAAATAGTACCACCCGAGAGACTTGTTGTAGTGCCAAGAAGGTCTTATTTTGGTATAGGATGTTTTGGTTATCCCCAAGAGCCACCACATTATTTTGTTTGCCATGTACATGAGAATCCACCAAGATATGAGAATATAGACCTTGATACTTTTCATGAGGAAAGGATCCATGATTTGATGTATTGGTAGATCATAGAATGATAAATATGTATTTCTAAATACTTTTCATAAGTATAAAGTCTCATTATTATTTTTGAAGAGCATGAATTATGATCTTATGATGATAGTTGAGCTGCTTTGACAAGTTAATGATGAAATACACTTTATACGAGTGATTTTTGAGATCATGTACTCCACTACTTGCCAGTCAAACATGTTGGAATTAAGTGAAAGCATAATGGCTATCTTAGAGAAGACTCGTCCTATGGAGTTGTTTAAGCTTATGAAGGGGCTAAAACTGGAGCCCAAATAACAAAGAAGTTATAGAGATAATCAGAATTGCCAACTGGTGCGCCAAATTGATGAAACATACAAGGAACTCCAAGAGAAAAAGTTTCTTCTCAAGCAGACACCAACATCTAGGTTTAGCTTTGAAGGAGCCAAGGTGGAGCAAGATGTAGAAGCGCGGATTGAGGCTTTGGATGACTATTTCCTAGCCACTAAAACTACTGCTGCAAATCAGTCCATGACTGCTCGTCTTCGCCTTACTAGCAAAGCTAAGCTTTGGTGGAAACATCTTTGTCGAGATAAAGGGGTAACAGAAGCTTCCCAAACTTGGGAGCAGATCAGAGAAGCTGTGAAAGGACGTTATCTTCCCCCATCTTTTGAATCAATCAAGATGAATGAATTATAAAAATTACAACAAGTAAGCCTAACCTTGGAAGGATACTATTCTAAGTTTGTGAGTCTACGCAAATATGCACCCCCAATGACAATGTCTCAACATATTGCAAGGTTCTGCCAAGGACTAAATTCACATTTGGACACTTGCCTTGAATCAATGAGACCAATGACTCTTGAAGATGCTCTTATACGAGAAAAAACTTATGGCCAAGGAAATCGCTCAAAATGGACAAAGGAACCGTCCAATAAACAACTATGGAAGGGGCTACCCAAACCATGGTGTCGACATGTCCAATGCTAGAGGGAATGGTAGAGCTAATGCAATCACCCAAGGACCAAATGGGATAGGAATTAGGCACTACTACCAGTGCAAAAGGATTGGACACCAAATGGAAAATTTTCCTAGCCATCCAACAACCTACCAAGCTCTCATGAGGCAATCATTTTCTATTTCGCTTATGCTCCTAGGACAACTACCTAGCAAGCAGGAAAAATAGGGTCACAAGGATTACCCTTTATCAAAGGTCTTTAATGCCTAACAATGTCCTAATAGGAGGTAGACAACTACTCAAATATCCCCCAGATATAGCTAACTAAACCCTAGGACTTCATGCCTTAATTATCAATCCCCACAAACAAAAATAAAATAACCCCCACATACATATATGTCATTATCAACTTAAGGAAAAACTTAGAAAGGCGACGATACCACCTAGAATGGCCACAAGAAGCTTCTTCGTAGAGTAGCAAAGGATCCCTCCAGGCACTTCATCCAACCTCTGTAATGAAATCACTAAAACACAAAAGTATTAAATGTATGTGCACCAAACAGACGTATGACCCTCTTGTTCTAAAGAGATATAATATTTCACAACCAATAGAACTGGCCCTCTTCACCTTATGAAATAAATAATTAGAACTTGACAAAAACAACCCTCTTGGCCTTACGAAATAAAATATTTTACTACGATTTAACACATCGTACTATTGAAACAATCCCTTGGTCCTAATGTTACTCTATTAAAGTACAAAACCAACCAAGGATAAGGCCTCTTAGGCCATATACTAAGTGCATTAGGTTATTAGATAACCCCCTTTGCATAAAAAGTAAGGGGTGTCCGATGAATATGATGATACACTATCCTATGTGTCCATGACAGAGTAGGAAGGTGCTCACTTGCTACTTGACTCATAACCCAAACTAACCATCGGTGGCCAAAATATGATATGTTAGCAAGAAGACCCCAAAGTAATCTAGGGCTAATGTTAGGAGGTAATTGTAAGGGATCCCCTGGACCACAATTTAAAAAGACATCTTTCATGAAAGCATAGTTAGCTAGGCAATTTGCAAAGTGATTCCATTGTCGAGGAACTAACTTGTCAAGATTGTGGGAGAGAAGGAAGGAGTCTCACTTGTAGCTTTCTTGCTTGCTCAATGGGGGAATACACACACAGGTGGAGGCTGAAAACAGTTTTCCTCTTCTTAGTTTGTGTAAGCCAAAAGAACTCTAGTACATAAAAATAGAAGAACCCTATATATGGGTCTCAAACCAAACTCAACTAACTAAGGTGGCATACTAACTGAGCCACGAACTAGAGTAGATAAGGATAGCTGTCATCTAGCTATTATTCATGGGCGGTGTACCAACCGCATCTGAGCTAACAAGTTGGTGACAGAAATGCACGACAGTCACCCTGGCGTATTATGAGTGGAGCTCGATATCTCAACACTCCCTCTCAAGCTCAATCCCAATTCCTGCACACCAAGCAGGTCTCTGAACTTGCGCAGCTTCTCTGCTCCCAATGCCTTCGTAAATATGTCAGCTACCTGATCCTTTGTGCTAACATAAACTAGATCAATAAGACCTACTAAAACCCTCTCCCGCACATAGTGATAATGCACCTCAATATGCTTTGTTCTAGCATGATAGACTGGGTTATTTGCCAAGTGTATACTACTCATGTTGTCACAATAAATGACAACTGGCCCATTTGTAGGCTGATGCATATCATAAAGTAGCTTATGCAACCAAGCTACCTCACATGGAGCCATTGTTGCACCCCTGTACTCAGCCTCTGTGCTCGACAAGGCAACTATAGGCTGTTTCTTGCTGCTCCAAGTGACTGCAGCACTCCCAAAAGAGAACACATATCCACTAGTAGATCGTCTATCAGAAATACTACCAGCCCAATCAGCATCAGTGTATCCATACAACTGTATCTGAACCCCAGTCTCATAAAGTAGTCCATACTGCAATGTGGACTTCACATACCTGAGTATGCATCTAGCCGCATCCAAATGCAGTTTCCTTGGAGCCTGCATAAACTGGCTTACCAATCCAATAGCATAGCTCAAATCTGGCCTGGTAATAGTCATATAAATCAAACTTCCTACTATGTGTCTGTACATAGTAGGGTCTTCCAGAAGCTCACCTGCATCTGCGCTCAGCTTCACATTCTGCTCCAAAGGAACTGAAATAGGCTTACAGCCTGTCATCCCATATTTGGACAGCATGTCCAATCCATATTGCCTCTACCAGAGCCGTATCCCACTTGGTGATCTAATCACCTCAATGCCCAAGAAATAATGCAGCTCTCCCAAATCCTTCATCTCAAACTTCTGCTTCAATAGCATTTTCACATGAAGGATATCTTCATTACTGTCACCTGTCATAATCAAATCATCAACATAAATGACAAGTAGCATAATACATTTCTCTATTTTTCTCACATAAAGTGAGAAATCTGCCTTGAAAATCTGAAAGCCAATAGTGACAAGATAATGTCCTATCTTGTCAGACCATGCTCTAGGTGCTTGCTTCAAGCCATACAAGGCTTTTTTCAACCTACAAACAAACTCAGGATGAACAGCATGCACATAACCTGGTGGTTGCTCCATATATACCTCTTCTTGCAAATCACCATGCAAGAAGGCATTCTTTACATCCATTTGATGTAAAAACCATTCCTTTGATGCAGCCATAGCAATGACTGCTCTTACGGTTTCCATCCTTGCAACCGGACTGAATGTTTCTTCATAATCAATGCCATATGTTTGTGCATACCCCTTGACTACTAATCTTGTCTTGTATCTGTCACAGAACCATCTGCATTGTGCTTCACCTTATAAACCCACTTACAACCAATTGCATTCTTATCTTTAGGCAAAGGTACCAATTCCCATGTAACATTTGCTTCCAAGGCATCCATTTCTTCATCCATGGCTTTCTCCCATTTTTCTTTTCCCATGGCTTGCTCAAAAGAAGTGGGTTCTAGTTCCTGTATCACTTTGACCATATAGGCATAGTGAATGGCTGTAAATCCATCATATTTCAGTCTATCCACAGGATACCTAGCTCTGGTAGACCTGCGCAAAGTAGGTTCACTCCCAGGTGCTCTCAAAACATCCCTGGTCTTCCTTACTCCAGGTGTAACAATAGAAGGAATACCCAACTCATCATCAATGCTCTGTTTAGAGCCACTGGATTCACCATCCACATAAGAGTGACCTGCATTCACATCAAACATGGGCTGATCTACCTTCTCTTTTCCTTTTCGTGATACCTGCATACCACTATCTGCATTGCTTTGAGAAGATTCTCCTGATCTCAATCTGCATGTCCATGGCGAAGAATGTGAACCACTGCTAGAGGATGCTCCAAGTCCACTAATATCTTGTGACTGCTGTTGTGAATTCTGTGCAGCATTACCATTTTGTGCATCTACATTATCAATCACATTTACTGGTTTATACCAGCTACTCATCTCATAAAAAACAACATCTATGCTCACTGTAAACTTACGAGTAGAAGGGTTATATCATCTATACCCTTTTTGCTAGAGAGAGTAACCAATAAAGATGCACTTCTCAGCTTTTGGATCCAACTTGGATCTCAACTCATCTGGCACATGAACATAGGCAATGCAACCCGAGGGATGAAATGATGAATGGGTTGCCTCTTACCCATCCAACCTCCAATCCTCACTAAGAGAACTAACGAGGGGCACCACCTAGCCAAAGGGAGGATGGGCTAGGACATCCTTTTTCTCAAAGAGAATCAAGAGAACCAAGACACAAATTTACAAGAGAGAATATATGTACTAGATACCATATTGGAATATGAGAGAGAGAGATAAGAGGAGAGGGAGCCAAGAGGAGAAGAGGTAGAGGAAGCTTGCCATTATGCTACATGGAATGAGAAGATGAGAAGAGAGGGAGATAATAGAGGTAGAGGAAGCTTGCCATTATGCTACATGGAATGAGAAGATGAGAAGAGAGGGAGATAATAGGAGAAGAGGTAGAGGAAGCTTGCCATTATGCTACATAATAAAAGAACTCACTCATAGCTCACCTCAAAGAGATGAGGGTATTCTAGAGTGCTCTCATGGGCTTGTCATTGTCATTCCTCCCCTTTTCTTCATTCTCCATGGGCTCTTTATATAGCCTCCATGAGGGATTAGATTAAGCTAATCTTCTTGATTAACATAATCCTAGATGATGTATGGCATCTTTGAAAATATGGAGAATAGTGGATGGGACAAGTCCCCACCTTGGTCATCATGCAAGAAGCCAAGGGTGGTGGTAGACAAAATAGAGAAATGGAGCTAGATTACAAGATGTGGGTGCCGCTCTGTCTTTAATATGCTTGTAGGCCCCATCAAAGTAGAGGGCATGGGCATTCTCCACCCGTGGCGGCTCCTCAAGAGGAGGTGTCTCCTCTTTTACCTTTTCCTTCTCCTTTTCCCTCTTTTGATGGCATTTATGGGTCAACAAATCAGCTAGGCAAGCTCGAGTAGAATCCTCCACCTTGAAGGTGTAGTCAAACTCTTGGAGTTGTATCACCCACTTAGCGATTCTGGCTGAAACATCCATGTGCTGTAAGGCATAGGGAAAATGCTCTTCTGTCGTGATCACTGTGAATGGCCTAGGGAGAAGATAAGGACGAAACTTTCTTATAGCAAACATTAGAGACAAAACCATCACCTCGACCATCTTGTACCCTCGTTCTGATGCTGTCATTACTCTACTAGAAAAGTAAACCGGTCTCATTAGGCCAGTTTTAGCATCCTTTTGTATTAGTGCTACCCCTAGAGCATCTTCGCCAAAACTTGGGTTGACAAAAGACTCTTGATCCTAGCAAGGCTGTAAAATTATAGGAAGGGTGCTAAGAGCCTTCTTCACCTCGTGAAAGCACCTTTCGCTTTCATCACTCCACAGGAGCTCCGCAGAGTGGGTTAACTGTTGCAGTGGAAATACTAATTGGGAGAGAAGATGAATGAACCGTCCCATATATCGCACCTTTTTAATGAAAGAGGTTAGTTGCTTCACAGAAGATGGTGATGGCACCGCCAATAGGGCCTTAACTTTGTTTGGATCTGCTTCAATGCCCCTCTCACTTACGACATGCCCTAATAAAGTTACACTGCTTTCGCCAATGCGACACTTCTCATGGTTTAACTGCCCCCCCATTTGTACGAGTCGGTTGAAAGCTCCATCCACCTTCCCTAGATGTAGAGCTTTAGAACTATAAATACAAAAATCATCAATAAAGACCCTGATGGATTTCCCAAAATATGGTTGGAAGACATAATTCATGAATCGTTGGAAGGTAGCTGGGGCATTTGTTAATCCAAATGGCATTACTTTGTAAGAAAAACAACCCCAATGTGTAATGAAGAAAGTCTTCTATTGATCCTCCTCAACTATTCGGATCTAGAAATAACTTGAATACCCATCACAAACAATGTATCTCTCATGCCCGGCCACCTCGTTGAGTATTTCATCTTGAAAGGGAAGAGGAAAGTGATCTCTCTTTGTTGCAGCATTTAGCGGCTTATAGTCCACACAAATCCTCCATTTTCCCCCAGAATTACAATTGGTAATACGAACTGTTAGAAATTTAAATCATTACAAACTCAAATAGACATGAAATAATGAAATACTAAGGTTGCTATCAAGGCCAGACAAACTTGGCATATCTTATGCCAATCATGGGATATTAGTCATCCTAATAGTTGGTCATCTTTAGAAAAATAGACTTGGGGGAACACATTATACATGTTGGGGTACAGATAGAACTGATAACAAAGAGGTCAAAATGCAAACAGTAATGTTGAATGCTACTACTATGGTAAAATGGGTCATATGGCTAAAGACTGCTATAAAAAGCAAAATGACATCATGAATGGAAAACTGCAACAAGGGAATTATGCATCTTCTAGTAGACAAGGTGATGACAGAAATGAGCATTTGTTCATGGTGCAGCACATGAACAATTATGTGACAAGTGCAGAAGAAAGCAATGATGTATGGTATGTTGACTCAGGTGCATCAAACCACATGATAGGTCATGCAGAATGGATGGAGGATGCAAGGAAAATGGAAAAACTAGGATTTGTGGAGACTGGTGATGATACTGCACATCCTATTGTGCAGATTGAAAAAATTCCTTTGTCTATGCAGGATGGGAAAAAGAAATACCTATCCGATGTATTTCATGTCCCGAATATCACCAAGAATCTAGTTTCTGTTGCTCAAATGGTTGAACAGGGCTTGCAGGTCAGATTTAATCCTCATGGGTGCTTTGTTGAGGATATGAAAAATAAAGGTCGCTTGATAGCAAAAGGAAAGAAGAAGGGCAGAATGTTTACGTTGGATGCAGACATGTCTGAATTGAGTGCAGCAATGTTTGCACATGGGACCGGTGTAGTTGCAGATATTGATCTCTGGCATAAACGCATTGGTCATGTTAATGTACATCGACTTAAATCAATGCAGGCCCAAAATATTGTTGCAGGATTGCCCAAATTCAAGGTTGCAGAAATGCATAAGATATGTGAAGCCTGTCAATTTGGAAAACAGGCAAGGAAACCATTTCCTAGACATGTTCAAGAGAGTAAGAAGCCATTGGAATTAATCCACTCTGATGTGTGGACTACTAAAGCTGCATCTCTTGGAGGCTGTCATTATTTTGTCACTCTTATTGATGACTATAGCAAAGAAGTTTGGGTGTATTTTATGAAAAAGAAAAGTGAAGTTTTTGGGCATTTCAAAACTCTTAAAGCTATGGTTGAAAAAGAAACAGGTTTGCAAATAAAATGCCTAAGGTCAGATGGAAGGGGAGAGTACCTCTCAAATGAGTTTGCAAGGTTCCTGCAGGAGCATGGCATAAAGCAGCAATATTCATGCAGTCATACCCCACAACAAAATGGAATTGCAGAAAGGAAAAATAGGCATATTGGAGAGGTATCTCGTGCCATGCTCAATGAAAAAGACTTGCCAGATTTTTATTGGGCTGAAGCAGTTGCTACAGCAGTCTACATAATGAACAGGACTCCCACTGCAGCAATACATGGAATGACACCCGAGGAGAGGTATACTGGTAGGAAACCAGATATTTCTCATTTGAAAATTTTTGGTTGCATTGCCTATGTACATGTGCCAGATGAGTTGAGATCCAAGTTGGATCCAAAAGCTGAGAAGTGCATCTTTATTAGTTACTCTCTGCAGCAAAAAGGGTATAGATGCTATAACCCTTCTACTCGTAAGTTTACAGTGAGCAGAGATGTTGTTTTTGATGAGATGAGTAGCTGGTATAAACCAGTAAATGTGATTGATGATGTAGATGCACAAAATGGTAATGCTGCACAGAATTCACAGCAGCAGTCACAAAATATTAGTGGACCTGGAGCGTCCTCTAGCAGTGGTTCACATTCTTCGCCATGGACAGGCAGATTGAGATCAGGAGAATCTTCTCAAAGCAATGCAGATAGTGGTATGCAGGTATCACGAAAAGGGAAAGAGAAGGTTGATCAGCCCATGTTTGATGTGAATGCAGGTCACTCTTATGTGGATGGTGAATCCAGTGGCTCAGAACAGAGCATTGATGATGAGTTGGGTATTCCTTCTATTGTTACACCTGGAGTAAGGAAGACCAGGGATGTTTTGAGAGCACCTAGGAGTGAACCTACTTTGCGCAGGTCTACGAGAGCTAGGTATCCTGTGGATAGGCTGAAATATGATGGATTTACAGCCATTCACTATGCATATATGGTTAAAGTGATACAGGAACCAGAACCCACTTCTTTTTAGGAAGCCATGGGAAAAGAAAAATGGGAGAAAGCCATGGATGAAGAAATTGATGCCTTGGAAGCAAATGCTACATGGGAATTGGTACCTTTGCCTAAAGGTAAAAATGCAATTGGCTGTAAGTGGGTTTATAAGGTGAAGCACAATGCAGATGGTTCTGTGAACAGATACAAGGAAAGATTAGTAGTCAAGGGGTATGCACAAACATATGGCATTGACTATGAAGAAACATTCAGTCCGGTTGCAAGGATGGCAACCATAAGAGCAGTCATTGCTATGGCTGCATCAAAGGGATGGTCTTTACATCAGATGGATGTAAAGAATGCCTTCTTGCATGGTGATTTGCAAGAAGAGGTCTATATGGAGCAGCCACCAGGTTATGTGCATGATGTTCATCCTGAGTTTGTTTGCAGGTTGAAGAAAGCCTTGTATGGCTTGAAGCAAGCACCTAGAGCATGGTCTGACAAGATAGGACAGTATCTTGTCACTATTGGCTTTCAGATTTCCAAGGCAGATTTCTCACTTTATGTGAGAAAAACAGAGAAAGGTATTATGCTACTTGTCATTTATGTTGATGATTTGATTATGACAGGTGACAGTGATGAAGATATCCTTCATGTGAAAATGCTATTGAAGCAGAAGTTTGAGATGAAGGATTTGGGAGAGCTGCGTTATTTCTTGGGCATTGAATTGATTAGATCCCCAAGTGGGATACAGCTCTTGCAGAGGCAGTATGGATTGGACATGCTGTCCAAATATGGGATGACAGGCTGTAAGCCTATTTTAGTTCCTTTGGAGCAGAATGTGAAGCTGAGCGCAGATGCAGGTGAGCTTTTGGAATACCCTACTATGTATAGACGCATAGTAGGAAGCTTGATTTATATGACTATTACCAGGCTAGATTTGAGCTATGCTGTTGGATTGGTAAGTCAGTTTATGCAGGCTCCAAGGAAACCGCATTTGGATGTGGCTAGATGCATACTCAGGCATGTGAAGTCCACATTGCAGTATGGACTATTTTATGAGACTGGGGTTCAGATACAGTTGCATGGATACACTGATGCTGATTGGGCTGGTAGTATTTCTGATAGACGATCTACCAGTGGATATGTGTTCTCTTTTGGGAGTGCTGCAGTCACTTCGAGCAGCAAGAAACAGCCTACAGTTGCCTTCTCGAGCACAGAGGCTGAGTACAGGGGTGCAGCAATGGCTGCATGTGTGGTAGCTTGGTTGCATAAGCTACTTTATGATATGCATCAGTCTACAGATGGGCCAGTTGTCATTTATTGTGACAACATGAGTAGTATACACTTGGTAAATAACCCAGTCTATCATGCTAGAACAAAGCACATTGAGGTGCATTATCACTATGTGCGAGAGAGGGTTTTACTAGGTCTTATTGATCTAGTTTATGTCAGCACAGAGGATCAAGTAGCTGACATATTCACGAAGGCATTGGGCGCAGAGAAGCTGCACAAGTTTAGAGACCTGCTTGGTGTGCAGGAATTGGAATTGAGCTCCAGGGGGAGTGTTGAGATATCAAGCTCCACTCGTGATACGCTAGGGTGACCGTTGTGTATTTATGTCACCGACTTGTCAGTTTTGCAGACGCGGTTGGTACACCGCCCATGAATAATAGCTACATGATAGCTATCCTTATCTACTCTAGTTTGTGGCTCAGTTAGTATGCCACCTTAGTTAGTTGGGTTTGGTTTTGAGACCCATATATAGGGTTCTTCTATTTCTTTGTACTAGAGTTCCTTTTGGCTTACACAACTAAGAAGAGGAAAACTGTTTTCAGCCTCCACCTCTGTGTGTATTCCCCCATTGTGCAAGCAAGAAAGCTACAAGTGAGACTCCTTCCTTCTCTCCCACAATCTTGATAGAGAAGAGGTAGAGGAAGCTTGCCATTATGCTACATGGAATGAGAAGATGAGAAGAGAGGGAGATAATAGGAGAAGAGGTAGAGGAAGCTTGCCATTATGCTACATAATAAAAAAACTCACTCATAGCTCACCTCAAAGAGATGAGGGTATTCTAGAGTGCTCTCATGGACTTGTCATTGTCCTTCCTCCCCTTTTCTTCATTCTCCATGGTGTCTTTATATAGCCTCCATGAGGGATTAGATTAAGCTAATCTTCTTGATTAACATAATCCTAGATTATGTATGGCATCTTTGAAAATATGGAGAATAGTGGATGGGACAAGTCCCCACCTTGGTCATCATGCAAGAAGCCAAGGGTGGTGGTAGACAAAATAGAGAAATGGAGCTAGATTACAAGAGGTGGATGCCCAAAGCACATTATTATAATATATTTACAAGAAGGATAGAGTGGAAAGTTTGTGTGGTGAAAGAGAGAAGCAAATTGCATATAGCCAGCAGTCTGCACCTTCGTAACTTCAAATCCGTGAAGAATCTGAAAAACGTTTCTTCTGCAACTTTGTAGACCAGGTCGAAACCGATAGGGTAGCGTGGGAATTTTCTTGAAATTCGCTTTTTCTTGGGAGTTATCAAGATTATAAAAAACGGCTTCCAAAAGCTACTTTGACTTTAGTCCCCTATATATATATAAATATATATAAGCATGTGACAGAAGGGGTCCATGCTTGTAAGCTTTTGTGCAAGATCCAAGTAACACCATGATGTGGATATTGACTTGTGTGCTAGGGTGAGGTGTCCTCTAATGATGGTGATAGATTCCAAATCTTAGTGATGCAGACGGAGCCCATGTGTAGTTGGAGGCTAGTCCTTTGAAAAAATATATGCACTCACTCAACTCCTAGGTGTAATCCATTTTTATCTTCACTAAGATAACCATCCATTTTACCCTTTACATTGACATGCCTCCTAAGAACTTGTTTCCCCCATTTGCTAGAGCTATCATAATCGAGAAGCAATGTAGCATACCTAGTGCTTGAAGAGTAAACCCAAAGTGATATGGTAAGCTCTTGATAAGGGCTTTGGCCAAATTTTGTGGTAGTAATTCGGGTTGTAAAAAACCCGGATCACAACCAAAAAATTTCAAATGAGAAATATATGGTTTCCTACCAGTATACCTCTCCTCTGGAGTCATGCCATGTATTGCTGCAGTGGGACTCCTGTTCATTATGTAGGCTGCTGTAGCAACTGCCTCAGCCCAGTAAAAATCTGGCAGGTATTTTTTATTGAGCATGGCACGAGATACCTCTCCAATATGCCTGTTTTTTCTTTCTGCAATTCCATTTTGTTGTGGGTATGACTACATGAATATTGCTGCTTTATGCCATGCTCCTGCAAGAACCTTGCAAACTCATTTGAGAGGTACTCTCCCCCTCCATCTGACCTTATGCATTTTATTTGCAGGCCTATTTCTTTTTCAACCATAGCTTTAAGAGTTTTGAAATGCCCAAAAACTTCACTTTTCTTTTTCATAAAATACACCCAAACTTTTTTGCTATAGTCATCAATAAAAGTGACAAAATAATGACAGCCTCCAAGAGATGCAGCTTTAGTAGTCCACACATCAGAGTGGATTAATTCCAATGGCTTCTTACTCTCTTGAACATGTCTAGGAAATGGTTTCCTTGCCTGTTTTCCAAACTGACAGGCTTCACATACCTTATGCATTTGTGCAACCTTGAATTTAGGCAATCCTGCAACAATATTTTGGGCTTGCATTGATTTAAGTCGATGTACATTAACATGACCAATGTGTTTATGCTAGATATCAATATCTGCAACTACACCGGTCCCATATGCAAACATTGCTGCACTCAATTCAGGCATGTCTGCATCCAACGTAAACATTCTGCCCTTCTTCTTTCCTTTTGCTATCAAGCGACCTTTATTTTTCATATCCTCAACAAAGCATCCATGAGAATTAAATCTGACCTACAAGCCCTGCTCAACCATTTGACCAACAGAAACCAGGTTCTTGGTGATATTCGGGACATGAAATACATCCGACAGGTATTTCTTTTTCCCATCCTGCATAGACAAATGAATTTTTCCAATCTGCACAATAAGATGTGCAGTATCATCACCAGTCTCCACAAATCTTGGTTTTTCCATTTTCCTTGCATCCTGCATCCATTCTACATGACCTATCATGTGGTTTGATGCACCTGAGTCAACATACCACACATTGTTGCTTTCTTCTACACTTGTCACAGAATTGGTCATGTGCTGCACCATAAACAAATGCTCATTTCTGTCATCACTCTGTCTACTAGAAGATGTATAATTCCCTTGTTGCAATTTTCCATTCATGATGTCATTCTGCTTTTTATAGCAGTCTTTAGCCATATGACCCATTTTACCACAGTAGTAGCATTCAACATTGCTGTTTGCATTTTGGCCTCTTTGCCATCCACCACGACCTCTTTGGCTCCCCCTGCCTCTAGAGTTACCACGTCCTCCTCCATAGGACTGGTTTTCTTGAGTTTGCTACATATTCTGATTTCTACCACGGTCTCCAGATCGACCTCCTCTACCTCTGCCTCTACCTCTTCCAACATTTGAGTAGAAGACAGCTTCTTTTGAAGTTCCTCCTGAAGAAGATGCACCACCATTTCTCTGCTCCTCAGAAATTAGAAGAGCAATTAACTCCTCAAAATCAAGAAATCTTTCACGGACGAAAATCGATGTTCGGAACTGTGCATAATCCTTTCCTAGACCATTCAAGGTCACAGAAACTAAATCATCATCTTCCACTGGCGACCCAATGGAAGCAAGTGCATCTGCAATCTTCTTCACCTTCATGTGGTAGTCATTGATACTCATAATTTCTCTTTGCACATTGTGCAACTCTTGCTTGAGCTGCATTTTTCTGGCTTGCGTATTTGTGCTATACATTTTTGATAAAGTATCCCATGCCTCCTTTGGCGGACTTGCATCTTGAATATGCACAATCATAGAGTCTGAAATGTTGAGAGACAACCAGTACATAACTTTCCTGGCTCTCTCATGCCATGCTTTAAATGCCTGCATTTGCTGTTGATTGGGAACATCAGGAAGAAGTGGTTCTTCTTCATTTCCTGCAACGAATTCCCAATATCCTTTTCCCATGAGTAAATTCGTCATTCTGAACTTCCATGCTTGGAAGTTGTTCTTGTCAAGCTTTTCAGTGACAATCTGTGAAAGAGAATCAGATGCCATTACAGAACACTGCAAAAAATTTCGTCGCTGCAAAGAACACAGCTTCAGCCTCACAAGGGAAAATCTGCAAAACTGACGAAAGTGGTATTTGACCACACAGTCACTTCCTAGTGACGATTTTGCATCAACAAGAAACAAGGATGATTTTGTAACTCCCAATGTCTCTGTCCACAGGCATATGATGCAATTTCTACAGTAACTTTTCACCGACCTGTAGAACAGTGGTCGCACAGCATAAAATAGGGCCTTTTCCTGAGTGCGTGCAAAAAACTTTCGCCTCCAACACAGACCCCGAAATGGCCTCAAATCAAAAAAACAGAGCAACCAAGGGCTAAAGCCCTTGCCCGCAGCATATATTTCCCTCTTGCTACACCGCGAAGGACGTCTCAATCTAAGACAATGCACTCTTAAACTTCCCGGCTGTGCTACCTGCAGAGACTTGCTCCCAAAATAGAAAAATGAAAGCAACACTGGTCCTCTTACCAGAACACCGTAAACTTGGTTTGCTTTCTTGAGCTCCTTACCACGAACAAGGCTCTGATACAATGTCAAGATTGTGGGAGAGAAGGAAGGAGTCTCACTTGTAGCTTTCTTGCTTGCACAATGGGGGAATACACACACAGGTGGAGGCTGAAAATAGTTTTCCTCTTCTTAGTTTGTGTAAGCCAAAAGAACTCTAGTACATAGAAATAGAAGAACCCTATGTATGGGTCTCAAACCAAACCCCAACTAACTAAGGTGGCATACTAACTGAGCCACGAACTAGAGTAGATAAGAATAGCTGTCATCTAGCTATTATTCATGGGCGGTGTACCAACCGCATCTGAACTAACAAGTCGGTGACATAAATGCACAACGGTCACCCTGGCGTATCATGAGTGGAGCTCGATATCTCAACATAACTGATGTCTCAAAGATATGCAACATATCCACGATTGCACGATGATACATTCGTAAGATGGGATCTTGCACACTATAGGTTCCATTTAGCTGATTGATTACTAACTGCGAGTCACCTTTAACCAATAATCAACGAATACCACCACATCGGGCTACGTTCAACCCCATGATCAAGGCCTTGTATTCTACCATATTAAAGTAAAAGAGGGTCCTAATAAATAGATTCCCATCTTCATGACAACGGGGATCTTTAATGACCACACCAATGCTTGCATGTTTAGCAGGCCCCCTAGAAGCTTTGTCAAAATATAGGGTAAAACCCAGACTTCATTGATAGGCCACACCATAATAATCAGCTCGCTTGTACTTATGATAATCAAAATCAAGCCAAGAGAAGAGAGAATGTATAACAGACACAATCCCTCCTTCTTCACTGAACTCAATAGGAATGCTAGTCAAAAGTCGTTGATAATGGTGGCAATAGACCTTAATTTCATAGGTTAAGGATCCATCTTGCCACTCAGTAACCTGATACCCTTTGCTTTGCCAAATCACTTAACCTTGGTGGTAATGTTGTTGAAGATACGGATGCTCCAGATAGGGAATGATGTGTCCCATCCAGTCGTCTTGGTACCTACTCCATGTTAAAACTGAATATCCTGAAGGACCTGCATAGGCAACAAGCCCAACATCAGCTCTTACATATAGTAAGGCTTTATCTTGTTAATGTTAACTTTAGTCTTAAACTCTACCCCTACAAATCTTCTAGAAGGTTTGTAGAGCTATTCTTTCCTAGAAATACAATCTTGTATGGTTGTCGAGACCTACAACGGTCCTGCCGACACTAGCTATAGGCACTAGCCGGGCCTCTATAACACACACAAGGAAACCCCACATGCCCTCTCAGCCAGGAGCATCTAAGGAACACACTGCCCTAATCACGACTATAGATATTGCAATAGAACGTAGTCCAACGATTTCCCTTCCCTACTCCTTAGAGAGAGATCCAATACATCTTGGTATAGTACATCATCATAACACAAACATAGGAGACAACCCCTTGGCTGAATGCCGCGGTCCCACTGTAGCTCTCCTACACCGAGAGGATTGGCCCCTCGATGCGCTGCTCTAACATAAAAAGTATATGAATAATCTCCACTCTTATATATTTTGAACAATCCAGGAAATTTGATATTTCCTTACCAAGCTTGCCCCAAGAAATCGTTCATCTACCCTACAGCTCGGGTTTCCTTACGCAATCCACGTAGATCAACAATTGCAATGCGTCCAGGTTTAATACCATGTAATGCTTAATGCAAGTGTGGATGACCATTGTTCTCAATCATTTTATCATTAGAAGCCAACTAGGTGAAGTGCAAAGATAACCCTTCAATGATTTTCCAACTAATCATACGTGCGGTGTTGATAGAGACTAGAATCGAATTTCTTCCTACTACTAGTCTCCTTAGCTAAAATGATAGTCTGTCCTATATGCTATGCATAGCCAAATAGATCAGAATTTGAATCATGTTTAGCAACTAACCACTTTCACAAACCCTCTTCCCTCCTACCGTTTAGGTTTTGCATTCGTTGGGTAGGTGTAGGGTTCATTTTTATGTAATTTTTTCATTAAAAATCGATAAGAATATAATATAACATCAAAACAAGGCTTGACTGAGGCTTAATCCTCATGGTCCAGCCTTGTTATATGCTCATGAACATAAAATGTATTTTTTTCTAATTTTTCAGGTGCAAAACCTAATTTTTTTTCTATTTTTCCCATTTATTTGTTCATAAAAATGTGATAATTCAGAATTATGAGTTCTTACGGATCAAGGATACTCAGCATAATTTCCATATCAATTTCCATTCCATATGACCCCAAAACACTCAATAGAAACCCCAAATTCCATTATTTGATCAAAACCGCAATTTGTAGATTTTTCATGTTTTGTGAAAAATTATTATAACGTTGTAATTTTTGGTTTTCTTTCACATTTCAAAGAGAATGTGACATGAGAAACCAGGAACAATCAAAATCAAGTACTTTCTTCAATGATTTTCCATAAAACACTGAGAATCGCTCACTTACACATAGAAACCGTGGGTTTGAGGCTTGTATGTCATGGTTGGGAGGTTATTCATGCTCGTTCTTTGTCATTGACACACTCTCTTGGCCTGATCTATGATATTACTGCTCTAGCATCATCATTTGCTCCGGATTCTTCATCACAATCCTCCCCCTTCTCTCTTGAATTGATGCATATGAACAACAACAAAGAGGAGAGAGGAGAGCGAAAGACTAAAAATTTAGATTTCTCAATCCTTCATGAAATTGGACAAGATTATAGCCATCATCTTCTTCTCTCTGTGTAGATCAGCAATCAATCTCTCTCTCTCTCTCTCTCTCTCTCTCTCTCTCTCTCTCTCTCTCTCTCTCTCTCTCTCTCTCTCTCTCTCTCTCTCTCTCTCTCTCTCTCTCTCTCTCTCTCTCTCTCTCTCTCTCTCTCTCTCTCTCTCTCTCTCTCTCTCTCTCTCTCTCTCTCTCTCTCTCTCTCTCTCTCTCTCTTTAGAAGACTGAGCATGGGAGAGGCATCGATCAGATTTTGAGAGGACGCAAACCCCTGTCTCATCAGTTTTTTTGGTTTTTGCCCTCTTTTAATAAAGCCCAAGGTTACATCATTAAAATGACCAGTTCATGTCCTTTTTGTTCACACTTCCCGGCAAGTGGATATTTTGATTTTGAGTGGGCAAACGAACTCGGATTCTATCCACACCAGCTTGTTGTTTCTCAAGTACTTCCTGCTGAGAAACTTCAAGATGACTAATTCCTCGGTCCTGAATTATTTTATATAGCCCATTCCTTGACCTATCCTGAACTTTAGGTTGCTCCTGACTTGTAAGAAAGCCTTTAGAATTCTATCTTGTTTGGTTTTGAACTGTAGTTTGAATTACTTGGTGTTCTAGAACTTCATTTCTTGCACTTATTAGGAGAATCCTGATACTCTTAAATAATATTATCCACATCTATTTTAAACAATGAAGCAATAGAAGGATTTCCCTAAAGAAATAACTCATCCTCATCATCTTCCACTTCATTTGCAAGGTTAATAGTCTGAGCTACTATTGGTCGAGAAGAACTCTTTAAGATAGCCTTATTAACTATTGATAAATTGATTTCCTTGAGTCCTCTTGGGATACATACATAATCATTGCCCTAGTCCTTCTTCAATTTGGCCAATTTAAACCACAGTCTACCCAAAGCATTGTATAAGAATCCTCAATTTTTGACATTTGTAACACACCAAAATTCACCCTGAATTTTAGGATAGCCATGCAAATTTGTTGATTCCTAAGAATACCCAAAGGCTGTAACTTCCTTTGGTCTGCCATCCTTGTTGAAAATAGCAAATGATGCTTGATATGTATGCCCATAGAGGTTGGATGTGTGCCCAAAAGAGGCTTGCCCATAAGTGGCTTTGTATGGAAGATAAACATATGATGTATGCTCTAGGAAGAGATGATAGAATCCCATAAGCACAGTGAGGTAGAGTGGAACAACCCAACTACTATATAAGCATGTACTTGACACTTATTTCAATGCAGTGGAACTATCAATTTGAGTCATTGTCAATGTCATTGTCCATCTTACACAAGAATGTCTTTATGAGTCCAAGCTTCCATCTTGGAACCTTATTCACTTATGTAATAGTTAGTCTATCTAAGTCCATGTCATCATGAGTAGTGTGTTCATCTTTCATCACCATAGCTAAACCTTGCTTGAGATCCGTGTTTCTCAACATGGTATTAGAGCCATGGCTGAAAGCTAGGTAGCTAGTGGTGTGATTTCTTCTTCTTTGCAATGCAAGCTCTACAATCTGAGCCTCTTTCGTTCTTCTCCTTGTACAAGTCCACTTCCATCCCAATCTCTCAAGCCATCCAACATCAAGTGTGTGTACGAGGCAAAGAAGCTCAAGGAAGGAGGCACTCCTGCAAGAGCTCAAGGAAGAAGGTGCTACTCAAGGCAATCAAGAAGCTTGGTTTAGTCTTCACTTTGAAGGTATTGAAAGTTCTTGTCATTTCCATTTTTCTCAAGCTATCATTTGGAAGGAGTAGAAGAAGGGTGCAACTATTGAAGGTTGGTTCAAGGTTCATGTTGGTGTGCCATTGAGGTTTGGAAAAAGACTTGCTTAAGCTGGGCTCATCAAAGGGGTCTTGCTTGTGCTCTGTAAGCAAGAGAGCTGCCTATCCAAAGAAGTAGGGGGTTTGTTTTTTCTGGTTCTAATATAGAGAGAGAAGAGAAAGAAGAGGTGGTTCTGTGAAGAGCTCAAGGGTCTAAGCTTCAATGCATGGTAATCAAGTCTATTTTCTCCCCAATCGACTGATTCAAGAACATGCCGTGGGATGAAAAAAACAGTGCCGCCTGAAGCAGCTCATCATATTCACCACCTGCTCGACATTATCTTCATTTCTTTTTTTTTCTAAAGTCTAAACTTTAGGTTGAAAAAGGCTCTAACTCAATCAAGATCTTTTCACACTACAAACCGATTCTTCATTAAACCCCATTCACATCTTCTCTCCAACACTCAAAGTCCATTCACATTAATCTCTGCTTTAAAACATGTTTTCTTCTAATCTCTTTCACTCTACTCCATCAAGTGTCTTTAGACACCATTTTAACCCCAACACGAGGAAAGCAAAAGGAAATAAAAAGACGTAGGGTAAAGGCGGAAAAAAGGTAGCTCGATTGAAGAAAGAAGAGGAGGAAAGGCCAAAAGCGCAAGGGCAACCTTAAAAGTCCAAGGCAAATGCAAAAGGGAAAAGATGCATTTTAAAATACAAAGGCGCACCCTGAAATCTTGTAAAAGAGTGCCAGGCGGTGAAAAATCCAGAAAGCTAAAACAGAAGACAAAGACAAAGGCCAAGGCAAGAGAAACAGAAGACAAAGGCGCACAAGGAAAAGCGCAAGTCAAACTATTGTAAAAGAGCACAAGCGCATCATGGTTTAATTCAAGGAGCACCGGGCTCTCACCCGTGCAATTTGTAAATGTAGACGGGCGGTGGAAAGGAAGCTAGGAAGATAGAAGGACAATGGAAAAAAGGATCTGGCCATGTAAAAAAGGGGATAACCGCCCAAAAGGGATTTAGGGTTTTGTATATAAAGTTGAAAAGTGAATGAGAAGCTCATTCTTTTGTGTGTGGCAAAAGGAGTCTTCTTCTTCTTCTCTTCTTCTCTCCTTCTTGCTTGTGTGTGCTCTTGAGAGAGGGAGTGTGAGAGTGTGAGGGAGTGAGGATCAAGAGGGTGAAGCTCTTCACCATCTCCTCTTCTCTTCTCTTCTCTTCTCTTCTCTTCTCTTCTCTTCTCTTCTCTTCTCTTCTCTTCTCTTCTCTTCTCTTGCGCGCATGGCTATGGAGGATGGAGCTTGGAGATGGAGGATGATTGAGGATGCTTGAGCTAGCATCGAGAATCATGGAGCTACCGAGGTGTGCAAGAGAGGAGGCTACTCACATTGGCATCAAGGTAAGCTCACTACACTCGTAGGATCGACGGTGCGTCGGCTAGGTGAGAGATAGCCATTAGAGCTTGCTTGAAACGCTTGAAGCAATAAGTGATCCGTGGGTCTTGGCGGTTGAGCGAAAGCTCCCATATTTTGGTTCCATTGCCGAGACCAACGGATTCAAGCTTGAGCACTTGCGTGCCTCATATCGAGCATCGAAGTAGGGGATTCATCCCCGAAATGGAGCTTGAGATAGGTAGGAAGTTTGGGTGTTTTTGATCTTCAAAACAAGTAAGTATTTTGGGATATTTTGGCTGTTTGATGATTGGAACACATGGAGAAATTAGTTCAGTTTTTTTCTTTCGATTCTTGTTGCATTTAGAGTAAGCTAACATTAGGAAATCATACCCGAGAGGCATAGGGTTTGCTGCTGTAAAACAGGGAGAAAATCGAGGAAAACAAGTGGAAAAGGGAGGAAATGCTCAGTTGAATGTGTAGGAATCGCAAGGAGAGTGATCGGTAACATCCGAGTAATGTCCAACAGGGGTATAAGTTCTGGAGGGCAAGGAAATCCTCATTTGCAACTAGTTGAGAGAGAGAGAGAGAGAGAGAGAGCTTGGGTGACCCATTTCGATCGATCAGTGCAAGGAGTTACATTGCTATCGGCGATCCCCAGGTATATAGATCTTTTCCTCATCACTCCAGCATCATTCCTGTTGAATCTTGTAGCTTGTAATAATCAATATCTTAAGATTTTTGACGATTTCATGCTCAAAAGTGCATTCGGGTCGGCGGAATCGGACACCCGATCCAGTGTCCGATTCTGACACAATCGGACGCTCGATTAGGACACGTCAGCAATCGGACCACCCACCTAGTCCGATTGGACCACTAGTCCGATTTTTGAAAATCGGACACTTGACCCCTGTCCGATTCTGAGAATCGGACACAGCTCAAAATCGAACCCACCTGGTCCGATTCTAAGAATCGGACCACTGGTGAATTGGACATCGGATTCTCAGAATCGGACACACCCTTAGGCAGAAAAAAGAAAACATAAAAAATTGACCCCCGCGCAGACTGGAAGCGCAACCCGCTCCAGGACAACAAAGCGAACGCCTCGTAGGCAGTTCCCGAAATAGGAGTCACGACCAAGGGACAGGGGAACAGTGCTGGAGCACTCCCCAGCAACCTGATGTGTTGAGAATGGAAATTCAATCATAGGACCTGTGATCGACCCCCGAGTGAACAGCAAGAAGCAGCCAGACCCTAGAATCTGCTGGAATGGCCAGGACCGGAGCAACGAAGGTTATCAGGCCGTCTAACTTAGACCCTCACGCAGTAATGGCCCTATGCGAGCATGGAGGCTCCCTTGTAGAAGAACAACCAGAAGCCCGCACTCGAATAGGGGCAAACAGAGACCCTAGAACCTTAACATGCCAATCTAGCCATCAAGGGCAAAAAGGCCACACCACGAGAACACAAAGACATTGTGTTCAGACCATGTCTAGTCAGAGTGAAATGCAACATCAGTAAGCTACAAATGCCAAGATGACTAGACATGACACTCTTGACGAGAGATGTACCTTGAGCAACACTGCACACACAACCCAAGACATTGGTGGAGAATCCATGTCCGGTCGTGCAAGTGGGGACTCAAGGGCATCTGTCACATAGAAGGTTTAAATTTACAAGCCAAGATCCGAACGATGAAGACATAGTACCACCTGCTTATCTTAGGGTCAAACTCACCACGGAAAGAGAGCATACTATTGATGCTCCGATTGATGAAGGAGCAGATTTTAACATCTTGACCTATGAATCATGGACCCTACTAGGCCAACCTGAGCTCACACCGACTAGTGCAACTCTTAGCCCTTATGAGGGACACCCAGAAGCACTCATAGGGAAGTGCAAAATCCTTGCGACAATTGAAACGAAAAGCTTGCGTATCCTATTTCATGTCCCTCCAGATAGTGCTAGCTGCGGGAAAGAAACCCTCCTAGGAAGACCCTTCAAAAGGGCAACCAAGTGTGAGGCCGACTATGTAACACAGAGGATACACTTGACACTACCGAGTGTAAGGATAGTCACGACCTTTAGCGAGGGTGACCTCATCGAACCTCAAGGGAAAGGCAAGAAAGGTGTTGACACAACAGTCAAGCTTGCTGATGAGAGCAAGGACTTGTTGGGAGAGTTAATACAAGCACAGGTCGAACAACGAGAACTAGTGAGTGAGGCCATTCCTGAAACAAGAAGGTCAAGAGACAATGCCAAGGGCAGGCTTTGGACTTACAAAT
>NW_028229558.1:292784-393394 GCF_053477565.2 Lygodium microphyllum | reverse complement strand
TTTGCCTAAAATTTATCCAATTGTCCCTTCAAAAAGGGTGTTCCCTCGCGACTTTTACGGTCCTCAACCCCAGCCTCTAATTCACAATGTGGAGGCTACATTTTTGGAGCGTGAATGGTATAGATTATGCTCACAATAATACGATGTAGGGGATAACCTTGCACAGGGTTTACACGGCGTGCGGGAAGTTAATATTTACGGTACGCAGTGCGCGGAAATATTACATTCTCTCCCCCTTAGAAGAATCGAGATGTCCTCATCTCGAGATAAACTGGGGATATTGAAGATTGAGAGAGCTTTCATCCATCCAGGTAGCATCCTCTTCGGGATAATCTTTCCACCGGACGAGGCATTCTTTCAAGGTTCTAGATCTCAATTGTCTCTCCCTGACATCTAAAATCTTTTCCGGTCTTAGTTCAAGGACTCCTTGACTAGGCATTACAATTTGTTGGTCATCAAGTACATGATTTGGGTTGGGTACATATTTTTTTAAGAGACTAATATGGAACACATTGTGAACCTTTAGGTTATCAGGAAGTTGCAATTTATAAGCATTGGGTCCCAGGCATTTGAGGATTTTATACGGTCCACAATACCTTGGACTTAGCTTCTTGCATTCACCTAGAGATAGAGGACTCTTTTTCGGCCGTACACGAATGAAGACCATGTCTCCTTCTCCGAAGACCCTCTCTTGGCGTTTCAAATCCGCATATGCCTTTTGTCTATCTTTGGCTGCTTGTATATCTTGTCTTATTGACCTTATTTGGTCATCCATGTCCTCCAACATTTGTCTTGAAGCTTCCACCCTTAGGGTAGGATCAGAAAAATTTAGGGGACTTCGACAATCATGACCATACAATGCCTGGAAAGGGGTCATTTGAATGCTCTGCTGGTAAGAAGCGTTGTAGGCAAATTCTACTGACGGTAAGTACTGAATCCATCTCTTCGGTTCCCGACAGCAGTAAGCCCTAAGCATATCCTCAATGATTTGATTTACTCGCTCTGTTTGTCCATCTGTTTGGGGATGGTAGGCAGTGCTAAAACAGAGTTGAGTTCCAATAGCTTCAAAGATAGCTCTCCAAAATTGTGAAGTGAAGAGAGAGTCTCGATCGCTAATGATCCTTCTAGGTAACCCATGTAGCTTGAATATTTCTTTGATAAACACTCTTGCAATGTCGGAGGCTTTATAGTTTGTCTTTACTGGAATCAGGTGTGCAACCTTAGTAAGCATGTCAACTACAACCATAATGGAGTTGTATCCTCCTTGGACTTGGGGTAAGCCCACCACAAAATCCATACTGATGAATTCCCATTTCATTTGGGGAATGTCAAGTGGTTGTGATTTTCCTGGCATCATGACATGTTCAGCCTTGATACGTTGGCAAGACAAACATTCAGTGACATATTTGAGAACGTCACCTTCGAGTCTCTCCCAATGATAGCTCTTCCTAACTGCATTAAGAGTTTTTGCATAGCCAGGATGTCCCGCGAAAGGGGAATCATGAGCTTCCCATAATATCTTCTGCTTAAGTGACTGGCTTGTTGGTATACATAACCTTGTTCTGTAATAGACAAGTCCATTATCAGTGGGAAATTCCCGATACTTAGCTTGTGACTTCAGATTCTGCTCTTTGGTAGCTATTTCTTTTATCATGGTTTGGTAGGCCAAATCATGGCTTGCTTCTTCTTTAGCTAGTTCGAGTATAGGGTTGCTTGGCATAGATACCTTTGTAGCCAGAGATCTGGCCGTTGATGGATTCTGCAAGATTAGGGAGTTTAGGAATGCCTTGCGACTGAGTGCATCGGCAACTACATTCTCTTTCCCCGGTCGATACTCGATTTCAAAATCATACTCCTCCAATACTTCGATCCATCGACGTTGCCTCATGTTGAGCTCGTTCTGGGTAAAAATCCATTTGAGACTCTTATGATCTGTTACTAGAGTAAACTTGTTACCCAACAGGTAGTGTCTCCAAAGCTTTAGAGCATGGATGACAGCTAATAACTCCAGATCATGCGTGGCATAATTCTTTTCATGATTCTTCAATTTCCTTGAAGAGTATGCTACTGGATGACCTTCCTGCATGAGTACACACCCCAAGGCAAGAATGCTGGCATCAGTTACTACCTCGAACTCCTTATTGAGGTCGGGAAGTTTCAGAATAGGTGCTGATGCCAAACATTGCTTCAATTGGTCGAAGCTATTTTGCTCGGGAGTTGACCATGTAACAGAAGTCTGCTTCTTTAGTAAGTCGGTAAGAGGTGCTGCAATCAAAGCACAGTTTTTGATAAAGACCCTATACCATCCTGTCTAGCCAAGAAAACTGCGTATTTCTTTAACGGATACTGGTATTGGCCATTCAAGCACATCTCTGACTTTGGCTGGGTCTACTGATATTCCTTCTGATGATACTATGAATCCTAGATATTCAATCTGACGTTTGAAGAATGCACACTTCTTCATTTTTGCATACAGCTTATGAGACCTCATTGTCTCAAGGACAATCCGTAGTTGAGGTTCATGATCTTCTTCCTGTTTAGAATAGACTAAAATATCATCGAAGAAGACAAGCACGAAATCATCAAGATATGGTCTAAAGATATCCTTTATTAACCTATTGAATGTGGCAGGCACATTCGTAAGCCCTAATCCAGTAGTTGCTTGAGTTGTTCCTTCAACTCAATTGCTTCCGATATAGACATTCTATAGGGTCTCTTCGCAATTGGCACAGCTCCTATTACTAGCTTGATCTCATGATCTACTTCACTTTGAAGCGAGAGTTCTGTTAACTCTTCAGAAGCTACGTCCACGTATCCCTTCAGCCAAGTGACCAAATCACTTTACTTCTTTATCAATATTCATAGTCAAGACAATCGGAAAAAAAAAGTTTTATTCCATTCATATCAGCATAGCCCTTTCGAGGTACAATTATTTCTTGGGGCGATGGAACAAGTTAATACATTAATTCGAGGAGAATAAGATATTATTGCATTCAGCTACAGGAACTGAGTAGTAGTACGGATTGGGGTCATCGATTTTCAGGAATCGATAGTTCATTGGAAGATTAGGGTATCTTTTCCTTTGATATCCCTTCTTCTCATGACGTCCCAAAACCTTGATTCGGTCGGCAGGGATTCTTTGAATCACTTCCCCGTACACATACTTATTCTGGTTAACCCTTCGACCTCCGACCTGTAGGGTCGCGTTTGCATGAGCCTCAACAAAGACGAACAGCTTTACGATCTTCAAACCCTCCATCCACTTGATTCTCTTCAAGTTAATTTGAAGGTACACAGGTTGATAGGCAGTTATGTAATAGATCCCTAAAACACCCATCCATCTCCATTCCACGTACATAGGTGATGGATTGTAAATGCGGTCTAGGATGTTCATCATTTCAATTCTCTGCCTATAATGCGGAGAATGCATTGCCGTCATAAACATGATCCGGAACACCAAAAACTTGTTCCACGCCTCGTAATTCTGCAAGACAGTATTGAAGGTAAGGAAATGTTTGGACAGCAACAATTTCTTTGCTTCATTTTTAATGAAATCTCATGAAAACAATTCCATTGTTGGTCGGCTCTGATACCAACTGTAACGTGTCCACTAGAATCCTCTAGGACACGTCTTGGCAGTCCATCGGAAGGCTGTCTAGAGAACTCCGCCCGGCACTCCCATGGAATGTTACGGGCTTTGTAATCTAGGTCTTTCCGCGTCTGCCACGTAGCCGAAGTGTCCTGGCCGTTTCCCACTTAGGATCGACCGGAATTAAGGTTTTCTAGTTTGGTCATTGGCTAGCAGCAACTAGCGTCAGACCCGAGCGAACTACTTTACGCAGAAACGCCAGGTCCGAAGCGGATTCACGCTGCACTTGGTTCAAGGAGAATGGGAAACGAGAGGGATGCAAGGCTCGACCCTCTGCCATAAGGCATAGTCCCATTCCGTTCCCCTAAAATAGCGTGAATTGGGTAATAGTTAATTCTAAGTCATCGTTCTCGTTACTTGTTTTGGAGATGACGATCATCCTCTGTTTGCCGAAGACTTTGAGAAAAGTTCCCGGCTGACCGGGACCACCCATCCATAGGACGGACCCATGGTCCATCCTCCGCACTTTCCTCGGTTTGTTTTAGTTATGTAATTACCTACCACATTAGTTTGACATATAACAAACAGCTTCTTTGATTAACCCTGTTATGCACTGGTTCCTTCACGTAATCTTATCACAGGACATAAAGAAAAACAATGCCAAACAACTTCTTTATTATCATTTTATCCTTTTATCTTTGAAATACAAGGAGTTCCGCCCGTAGGCTTTTCATAATCCGCCCGAAGGCTATCCAGTAATCCACCAGGGATCACTAATCCAAGTTTCCGCCCGTAGACTAGTATGCGGGCCTCGAGATCCAATCCCGAGTCACGTTAGCCTCTTGTGCAGGGCCCGGAAGGCGAGGGATTTACGGCCAGAGCCCCCTCTGGCACCCAAGCGTCCTCCTGCTCCAAGTAGAACTCAACGGAGAGACCTCTCACGGCGGGTTCGGTCCACGTTCCCGGCGCGGTTAACAACCCCCTTGGTTAGGGTCAGGCAGGCAGTCGGGGGTAACTGAAGCTGCCTCTCCCTTCAGGCCTTCAACCTGAAGTATTTAGATATCTTTTCATCCTTTAGTTCATTGAGCAAACAATGCAAACAGTGCTTTCTAAACTGTTACAAGCACAATCAATTCCAATGGTCGTTTAGCTGGCAAACTGTTAAGGAGTGACTCCTTTTCTCCGAATGCAACCCGCATTCGATCCGGAATCAATTGCAACTTGGCAAGATTCCTATCATTCTTGGGTTAGGGTCATACCCTACCAATACTTTAGGTTTTGTTATGGTAGATTCCAGCGACCATATCGCTTCAATCTATTGATTGGTCAATTGCTTCCAGGCAAATACCTAACTTTCCTTTTCCTTAGCAACTATTTCCCAGGAAAGGTGATGTAACAGGATGATTACTCGTCCTTTTGTAGGTTATCTTAGCGCAATAACTTGCCAACATCATTTCCAAGAAATGACAAAACTCTCTTGTGGACAAATCTCAAGTCTATGCGACGTGGCAACTTTTTGTACATGTGTTGTATCTCTTCCACGGGATCATTTCACCCATTGAATGGCGTATTCAGGTTACGGAATTAACTTCAGGCGAGTAGCAGGGTTTAGGGTGTCTTCTTACCCAACCTATTCCTAACTATATTGGTCCACGGTCCTAGGACTTTTCAACCCAGTCGGAGTTTCATCATTTGAACGAATGATCCTTAGGATAAAACCTTGGATCATTTTATGCATGAGCATCCAATTGATTCGACATCTCGTGAATGTGTGTAAGGTCTTTGGGTTTGCGGGTTTTGACTTGGCAACCAGTGTAAAACTAGGTCGAATTCTTATTGCACTAAACCCTAGTTAGCACTTGAGATACCTATCATATCGACCCAACCATGTCCATAAGAATCCTTGTGGTTTAGGTGACTTAGTCAACTCAATATACTTGTCTTGCGTCACGGATGAACCTTTCCTAAAGGTAATAAACTAGATCTAGTGGAGATTAATAGTTACAATTACACCAATGCGTGTAAACATGCGATTCACTGCTTCTACGCATCACATGGTTCACAATAACCCTATCCTTCCTTGGTAAGGTAAAAATGCCTGATAACCTGGACACTAACTTTCCTAGGTCCTACTAGGACTTACATCAAATAGTCAGGCCTACAACCTTATTGTCTATACTTAAAATCTTATGCTTTGTCTCCTAAATGCGGCTCCTAATGAATGACATTTTTGCATGATGACTATGCAATACGCAACGTTCTCCTAGCTACAATGAAGTTCATACAAAACTACAGCTAGTGATAATTTATTCCATTTTACATGCCACTTGCAAGCCCATAAGATAATTTCCGTACTCTCTTCTATTTCTTTTCGGATAATATCTTATGGGTGTTAACTTTTCCTCATGAAATCATTACGAGGAGGATGTTGCCTAACATGCGGCACATACTTATTCCTACCATGTCTAAGAAGAAAAAATGCACTTATAAATTCCATTTCTTTGCCTAAGTAATATATGTTTAGACTCATTACTTTGATAACGTACCAAAATAGCATCATGCAGCTAGTCTCCTAAGGCGGGCAACCCGTTTCAATTTCATGGCATGCTTCAACCTTGCCTATCGTTTCAAGAGATACTTTATCAAATGTCTTTTTACCACTGCCACACGCATTAAAAATAAGCGTAAAAATGCATTCTTCCCTATGGAACTAAGCGCACCTAATCATTTCTTTAAGCGAAAATAAACTTGAAAGAACCTGGACTTGTGGGCTCGGGGAGATATCCACTTGTATGCTCGGAGATGAACCTTCCGCAGGCGCACCTTGTGATCTTTTTGGGGCCATCGTGGGCGTGGTCTCGGCTTCTGGTTAGTCTTTGCGATCTACGAATTGACTTGCCTTGGCATGCAACCTCCCGACCTTTGCCTTTTTCCCTCGTACGCAGGAGATTCCTTTACGAGATTTCGGATAAATGGTGCTTGCGGAAGAGGGCTTTATGAGTTCTTTAGGGAAAACCCGGGTTGGCACGGAATTGATTCACGGATGGCTTGTGGGCTTTGAAGTCTTTTTGCGAAAAGCCTTTTACGAAGGGTCTTGTGGGAGGTCTTTATGGGCTTCACCTTCTCCTCTTCAAAGTCCCGGGGAGGGGGGTATGAACGGGTCTATGGGGATGTAGTGGGAAGGGGGACTTAAGGAAGCCCCCCCCTTAGAAGCTTCTTAAGAAGCTTCTAAGAAGCTTCTAGTCGTCAGCAGCACGTCGATGGGGGGGGGAAGGGGTCGTGATCCAGGCGGGCGGCGGACTGGCGGACTGGGGGACTGCAGCGCGGCGACCTCCTACAGCACGGCGACCTCCTGCTGCAGCACGGCGACCTCCTCCTACAGCCGGCCTCTGTCTGCACGGTCCTCCCCTCTAGCCTCCCCCCCTCTAGCTAGGGGGTGTTTATATAGGCATGGGGGGGGAAAAGGCCTCCACCACGTGGAGGACTCATGGCCTTCCCTCCTCATGCATTCCCTACTCACTCTTCCTTAGGCCATACCTCCCCACACTCCCTCTCCTCCAGCCATGCATCGGCTGGGGGAAGGGATAATTAAAAAAATTTGCCTAAAATTTATCCAATTGTCCCTTCAAAAAGGGTGTTCCCTCGCGACTTTTACGGTCCTCAACCCCAGCCTCTAATTCACAATGTGGAGGCTACATTTTTGGAGCGTGAATGGTATAGATTATGCTCACAATAATACGATGTAGGGGATAACCTTGCACAGGGTTTACACGGCGTGCGGGAAGTTAATATTTACGGTACGCAGTGCGCGGAAATATTACATTCTCTCCCCCTTAGAAGAATCGAGATGTCCTCATCTCGAGATAAACTGGGGATATTGAAGATTGAGAGAGCTTTCATCCATCCAGGTAGCATCCTCTTCGGGATAATCTTTCCACCGGACGAGGCATTCTTTCAAGGTTCTAGATCTCAATTGTCTCTCCCTGACATCTAAAATCTTTTCCGGTCTTAGTTCAAGGACTCCTTGACTAGGCATTACAATTTGTTGGTCATCAAGTACATGATTTGGGTTGGGTACATATTTTTTTAAGAGACTAATATGGAACACATTGTGAACCTTTAGGTTATCAGGAAGTTGCAATTTATAAGCATTGGGTCCCAGGCATTTGAGGATTTTATACGGTCCACAATACCTTGGACTTAGCTTCTTGCATTCACCTAGAGATAGAGGACTCTTTTTCGGCCGTACACGAATGAAGACCATGTCTCCTTCTCCGAAGACCCTCTCTTGGCGTTTCAAATCCGCATATGCCTTTTGTCTATCTTTGGCTGCTTGTATATCTTGTCTTATTGACCTTATTTGGTCATCCATGTCCTCCAACATTTGTCTTGAAGCTTCCACCCTTAGGGTAGGATCAGAAAAATTTAGGGGACTTCGACAATCATGACCATACAATGCCTGGAAAGGGGTCATTTGAATGCTCTGCTGGTAAGAAGCGTTGTAGGCAAATTCTACTGACGGTAAGTACTGAATCCATCTCTTCGGTTCCCGACAGCAGTAAGCCCTAAGCATATCCTCAATGATTTGATTTACTCGCTCTGTTTGTCCATCTGTTTGGGGATGGTAGGCAGTGCTAAAACAGAGTTGAGTTCCAATAGCTTCAAAGATAGCTCTCCAAAATTGTGAAGTGAAGAGAGAGTCTCGATCGCTAATGATCCTTCTAGGTAACCCATGTAGCTTGAATATTTCTTTGATAAACACTCTTGCAATGTCGGAGGCTTTATAGTTTGTCTTTACTGGAATCAGGTGTGCAACCTTAGTAAGCATGTCAACTACAACCATAATGGAGTTGTATCCTCCTTGGACTTGGGGTAAGCCCACCACAAAATCCATACTGATGAATTCCCATTTCATTTGGGGAATGTCAAGTGGTTGTAATTTTCCTGGCATCATGACATGTTCAGCCTTGATACGTTGGCAAGACAAACATTCAGTGACATATTTGAGAACGTCACCTTCGAGTCTCTCCCAATGATAGCTCTTCCTAACTGCATTAAGAGTTTTTGCATAGCCAGGATGTCCCGCGAAAGGGGAATCATGAGCTTCCCATAATATCTTCTGCTTAAGTGACTGGCTTGTTGGTATACATAACCTTGTTCTGTAATAGACAAGTCCATTATCAGTGGGAAATTCCCGATACTTAGCTTGTGACTTCAGATTCTGCTCTTTGGTAGCTATTTCTTTTATCATGGTTTGGTAGGCCAAATCATGGCTTGCTTCTTCTTTAGCTAGTTCGAGTATAGGGTTGCTTGGCATAGATACCTTTGTAGCCAGAGATCTGGCCGTTGATGGATTCTGCAAGATTAGGGAGTTTAGGAATGCCTTGCGACTGAGTGCATCGGCAACTACATTCTCTTTCCCCGGTCGATACTCGATTTCAAAATCATACTCCTCCAATACTTCGATCCATCGACGTTGCCTCATGTTGAGCTCGTTCTGGGTAAAAATCCATTTGAGACTCTTATGATCTGTTACTAGAGTAAACTTGTTACCCAACAGGTAGTGTCTCCAAAGCTTTAGAGCATGGATGACAGCTAATAACTCCAGATCATGCGTGGCATAATTCTTTTCATGATTCTTCAATTTCCTTGAAGAGTATGCTACTGGATGACCTTCCTGCATGAGTACACACCCCAAGGCAAGAATGCTGGCATCAGTTACTACCTCGAACTCCTTATTGAGGTCGGGAAGTTTCAGAATAGGTGCTGATGCCAAACATTGCTTCAATTGGTCGAAGCTATTTTGCTCGGGAGTTGACCATGTAACAGAAGTCTGCTTCTTTAGTAAGTCGGTAAGAGGTGCTGCAATCAAAGCACAGTTTTTGATAAAGACCCTATACCATCCTGTCTAGCCAAGAAAACTGCGTATTTCTTTAACGGATACTGGTATTGGCCATTCAAGCACATCTCTGACTTTGGCTGGGTCTACTGATATTCCTTCTGATGATACTATGAATCCTAGATATTCAATCTGACGTTTGAAGAATGCACACTTCTTCATTTTTGCATACAGCTTATGAGACCTCATTGTCTCAAGGACAATCCGTAGTTGAGGTTCATGATCTTCTTCCTGTTTAGAATAGACTAAAATATCATCGAAGAAGACAAGCACGAAATCATCAAGATATGGTCTAAAGATATCCTTTATTAACCTATTGAATGTGGCAGGCACATTCGTAAGCCCTAATCCAGTAGTTGCTTGAGTTGTTCCTTCAACTCAATTGCTTCCGATATAGACATTCTATAGGGTCTCTTCGCAATTGGCACAGCTCCTATTACTAGCTTGATCTCATGATCTACTTCACTTTGAAGCGAGAGTTCTGTTAACTCTTCAGAAGCTACGTCCACGTATCCCTTCAGCCAAGTGACCAAATCACTTTACTTCTTTATCAATATTCATAGTCAAGACAATCGGAAAAAAAAAGTTTTATTCCATTCATATCAGCATAGCCCTTTCGAGGTACAATTATTTCTTGGGGCGATGGAACAAGTTAATACATTAATTCGAGGAGAATAAGATATTATTGCATTCAGCTACAGGAACTGAGTAGTAGTACGGATTGGGGTCATCGATTTTCAGGAATCGATAGTTCATTGGAAGATTAGGGTATCTTTTCCTTTGATATCCCTTCTTCTCATGACGTCCCAAAACCTTGATTCGGTCGGCAGGGATTCTTTGAATCACTTCCCCGTACACATACTTATTCTGGTTAACCCTTCGACCTCCGACCTGTAGGGTCGCGTTTGCATGAGCCTCAACAAAGACGAACAGCTTTACGATCTTCAAACCCTCCATCCACTTGATTCTCTTCAAGTTAATTTGAAGGTACACAGGTTGATAGGCAATTATGTAATAGATCCCTAAAACACCCATCCATCTCCATTCCACGTACATAGGTGATGGATTGTAAATGCGGTCTAGGATGTTCATCATTTCAATTCTCTGCCTATAATGCGGAGAATGCATTGCCGTCATAAACATGATCCGGAACACCAAAAACTTGTTCCACGCCTCGTAATTCTGCAAGACAGTATTGAAGGTAAGGAAATGTTTGGACAGCAACAATTTCTTTGCTTCATTTTTAATGAAATCTCATGAAAACAATTCCATTGTTGGTCGGCTCTGATACCAACTGTAACGTGTCCACTAGAATCCTCTAGGACACGTCTTGGCAGTCCATCGGAAGGCTGTCTAGAGAACTCCGCCCGGCACTCCCATGGAATGTTACGGGCTTTGTAATCTAGGTCTTTCCGCGTCTGCCACGTAGCGGAAGTGTCCTGGCCGTTTCCCACTTAGGATCGACCGGAATTAAGGTTTTCTAGTTTGGTCATTGGCTAGCAGCAACTAGCGTCAGACCCGAGCGAACTACTTTACGCAGAAACGCCAGGTCCGAAGCGGATTCACGCTGCACTTGGTTCAAGGAGAATGGGAAACGAGAGGGATGCAAGGCTCGACCCTCTGCCATAAGGCATAGTCCCATTCCGTTCCCCTAAAATAGCGTGAATTGGGTAATAGTTAATTCTAAGTCATCGTTCTCGTTACTTGTTTTGGAGATGACGATCATCCTCTGTTTGCCGAAGACTTTGAGAAAAGTTCCCGGCTGACCGGGACCACCCATCCATAGGACGGACCCATGGTCCATCCTCCGCACTTTCCTCGGTTTGTTTTAGTTATGTAATTACCTACCACATTAGTTTGACATATAACAAACAGCTTCTTTGATTAACCCTGTTATGCACTGGTTCCTTCACGTAATCTTATCACAGGACATAAAGAAAAACAATGCCAAACAACTTCTTTATTATCATTTTATCCTTTTATCTTTGAAATACAAGGAGTTCCGCCCGTAGGCTTTTCATAATCCGCCCGAAGGCTATCCAGTAATCCACCAGGGATCACTAATCCAAGTTTCCGCCCGTAGACTAGTATGCGGGCCTCGAGATCCAATCCCGAGTCACGTTAGCCTCTTGTGCAGGGCCCGGAAGGCGAGGGATTTACGGCCAGAGCCCCCTCTGGCACCCAAGCGTCCTCCTGCTCCAAGTAGAACTCAACGGAGAGACCTCTCACGGCGGGTTCGGTCCACGTTCCCGGCGCGGTTAACAACCCCCTTGGTTAGGGTCAGGCAGGCAGTCGGGGGTAACTGAAGCTGCCTCTCCCTTCAGGCCTTCAACCTGAAGTATTTAGATATCTTTTCATCCTTTAGTTCATTGAGCAAACAATGCAAACAGTGCTTTCTAAACTGTTACAAGCACAATCAATTCCAATGGTCGTTTAGCTGGCAAACTGTTAGGGAGTGACTCCTTTTCTCCGAATGCAACCCGCATTCGATCCGGAATCAATTGCAACTTGGCAAGATTCCTATCATTCTTGGGTTAGGGTCATACCCTACCAATACTTTAGGTTTTGTTATGGTAGATTCCAGCGACCATATCGCTTCAATCTATTGATTGGTCAATTGCTTCCAGGCAAATACCTAACTTTCCTTTTCCTTAGCAACTATTTCCCAGGAAAGGTGATGTAACAGGATGATTACTCGTCCTTTTGTAGGTTATCTTAGCGCAATAACTTGCCAACATCATTTCCAAGAAATGACAAAACTCTCTTGTGGACAAATCTCAAGTCTATGCGACGTGGCAACTTTTTGTACATGTGTTGTATCTCTTCCACGGGATCATTTCACCCATTGAATGGCGTATTCAGGTTACGGAATTAACTTCAGGCGAGTAGCAGGGTTTAGGGTGTCTTCTTACCCAACCTATTCCTAACTATATTGGTCCACGGTCCTAGGACTTTTCAACCCAGTCGGAGTTTCATCATTTGAACGAATGATCCTTAGGATAAAACCTTGGATCATTTTATGCATGAGCATCCAATTGATTCGACATCTCGTGAATGTGTGTAAGGTCTTTGGGTTTGCGGGTTTTGACTTGGCAACCAGTGTAAAACTAGGTCGAATTCTTATTGCACTAAACCCTAGTTAGCACTTGAGATACCTATCATATCGACCCAACCATGTCCATAAGAATCCTTGTGGTTTAGGTGACTTAGTCAACTCAATATACTTGTCTTGCGTCACGGATGAACCTTTCCTAAAGGTAATAAACTAGATCTAGTGGAGATTAATAGTTACAATTACACCAATGCGTGTAAACATGCGATTCACTGCTTCTACGCATCACATGGTTCACAATAACCCTATCCTTCCTTGGTAAGGTAAAAATGCCTGATAACCTGGACACTAACTTTCCTAGGTCCTACTAGGACTTACATCAAATAGTCAGGCCTACAACCTTATTGTCTATACTTAAAATCTTATGCTTTGTCTCCTAAATGCGGCTCCTAATGAATGACATTTTTGCATGATGACTATGCAATACGCAACGTTCTCCTAGCTACAATGAAGTTCATACAAAACTACAGCTAGTGATAATTTATTCCATTTTACATGCCACTTGCAAGCCCATAAGATAATTTCCGTACTCTCTTCTATTTCTTTTCGGATAATATCTTATGGGTGTTAACTTTTCCTCATGAAATCATTACGAGGAGGATGTTGCCTAACATGCGGCACATACTTATTCCTACCATGTCTAAGAAGAAAAAATGCACTTATAAATTCCATTTCTTTGCCTAAGTAATATATGTTTAGACTCATTACTTTGATAACGTACCAAAATAGCATCATGCAGCTAGTCTCCTAAGGCGGGCAACCCGTTTCAATTTCATGGCATGCTTCAACCTTGCCTATCGTTTCAAGAGATACTTTATCAAATGTCTTTTTACCACTGCCACACGCATTAAAAATAAGCGTAAAAATGCATTCTTCCCTATGGAACTAAGCGCACCTAATCATTTCTTTAAGCGAAAATAAACTTGAAAGAACCTGGACTTGTGGGCTCGGGGAGATATCCACTTGTATGCTCGGAGATGAACCTTCCGCAGGCGCACCTTGTGATCTTTTTGGGGCCATCGTGGGCGTGGTCTCGGCTTCTGGTTAGTCTTTGCGATCTACGAATTGACTTGCCTTGGCATGCAACCTCCCGACCTTTGCCTTTTTCCCTCGTACGCAGGAGATTCCTTTACGAGATTTCGGATAAATGGTGCTTGCGGAAGAGGGCTTTATGAGTTCTTTAGGGAAAACCCGGGTTGGCACGGAATTGATTCACGGATGGCTTGTGGGCTTTGAAGTCTTTTTGCGAAAAGCCTTTTACGAAGGGTCTTGTGGGAGGTCTTTATGGGCTTCACCTTCTCCTCTTCAAAGTCCCGGGGAGGGGGGTATGAACGGGTCTATGGGGATGTAGTGGGAAGGGGGACTTAAGGAAGCCCCCCCCTTAGAAGCTTCTTAAGAAGCTTCTAAGAAGCTTCTAGTCGTCAGCAGCACGTCGATGGGGGGGGGAAGGGGTCGTGATCCAGGCGGGCGGCGGACTGGCGGACTGGGGGACTGCAGCGCGGCGACCTCCTACAGCACGGCGACCTCCTGCTGCAGCACGGCGACCTCCTCCTACAGCCGGCCTCTGTCTGCACGGTCCTCCCCTCTAGCCTCCCCCCCTCTAGCTAGGGGGTGTTTATATAGGCATGGGGGGGGAAAAGGCCTCCACCACGTGGAGGACTCATGGCCTTCCCTCCTCATGCATTCCCTACTCACTCTTCCTTAGGCCATACCTCCCCACACTCCCTCTCCTCCAGCCATGCATCGGCTGGGGGAAGGGATAATTAAAAAAATTTGCCTAAAATTTATCCAATTGTCCCTTCAAAAAGGGTGTTCCCTCGCGACTTTTACGGTCCTCAACCCCAGCCTCTAATTCACAATGTGGAGGCTACATTTTTGGAGCGTGAATGGTATAGATTATGCTCACAATAATACGATGTAGGGGATAACCTTGCACAGGGTTTACACGGCGTGCGGGAAGTTAATATTTACGGTACGCAGTGCGCGGAAATATTACATTCTCTCCCCCTTAGAAGAATCGAGATGTCCTCATCTCGAGATAAACTGGGGATATTGAAGATTGAGAGAGCTTTCATCCATCCAGGTAGCATCCTCTTCGGGATAATCTTTCCACCGGACGAGGCATTCTTTCAAGGTTCTAGATCTCAATTGTCTCTCCCTGACATCTAAAATCTTTTCCGGTCTTAGTTCAAGGACTCCTTGACTAGGCATTACAATTTGTTGGTCATCAAGTACATGATTTGGGTTGGGTACATATTTTTTTAAGAGACTAATATGGAACACATTGTGAACCTTTAGGTTATCAGGAAGTTGCAATTTATAAGCATTGGGTCCCAGGCATTTGAGGATTTTATACGGTCCACAATACCTTGGACTTAGCTTCTTGCATTCACCTAGAGATAGAGGACTCTTTTTCGGCCGTACACGAATGAAGACCATGTCTCCTTCTCCGAAGACCCTCTCTTGGCGTTTCAAATCCGCATATGCCTTTTGTCTATCTTTGGCTGCTTGTATATCTTGTCTTATTGACCTTATTTGGTCATCCATGTCCTCCAACATTTGTCTTGAAGCTTCCACCCTTAGGGTAGGATCAGAATAATTTAGGGGACTTCGACAATCATGACCATACAATGCCTGGAAAGGGGTCATTTGAATGCTCTGCTGGTAAGAAGCGTTGTAGGCAAATTCTACTGACGGTAAGTACTGAATCCATCTCTTCGGTTCCCGACAGCAGTAAGCCCTAAGCATATCCTCAATGATTTGATTTACTCGCTCTGTTTGTCCATCTGTTTGGGGATGGTAGGCAGTGCTAAAACAGAGTTGAGTTCCAATAGCTTCAAAGATAGCTCTCCAAAATTGTGAAGTGAAGAGAGAGTCTCGATCGCTAATGATCCTTCTAGGTAACCCATGTAGCTTGAATATTTCTTTGATAAACACTCTTGCAATGTCGGAGGCTTTATAGTTTGTCTTTACTGGAATCAGGTGTGCAACCTTAGTAAGCATGTCAACTACAACCATAATGGAGTTGTATCCTCCTTGGACTTGGGGTAAGCCCACCACAAAATCCATACTGATGAATTCCCATTTCATTTGGGGAATGTCAAGTGGTTGTAATTTTCCTGGCATCATGACATGTTCAGCCTTGATACGTTGGCAAGACAAACATTCAGTGACATATTTGAGAACGTCACCTTCGAGTCTCTCCCAATGATAGCTCTTCCTAACTGCATTAAGAGTTTTTGCATAGCCAGGATGTCCCGCGAAAGGGGAATCATGAGCTTCCCATAATATCTTCTGCTTAAGTGACTGGCTTGTTGGTATACATAACCTTGTTCTGTAATAGACAAGTCCATTATCAGTGGGAAATTCCCGATACTTAGCTTGTGACTTCAGATTCTGCTCTTTGGTAGCTATTTCTTTTATCATGGTTTGGTAGGCCAAATCATGGCTTGCTTCTTCTTTAGCTAGTTCGAGTATAGGGTTGCTTGGCATAGATACCTTTGTAGCCAGAGATCTGGCCGTTGATGGATTCTGCAAGATTAGGGAGTTTAGGAATGCCTTGCGACTGAGTGCATCGGCAACTACATTCTCTTTCCCCGGTCGATACTCGATTTCAAAATCATACTCCTCCAATACTTCGATCCATCGACGTTGCCTCATGTTGAGCTCGTTCTGGGTAAAAATCCATTTGAGACTCTTATGATCTGTTACTAGAGTAAACTTGTTACCCAACAGGTAGTGTCTCCAAAGCTTTAGAGCATGGATGACAGCTAATAACTCCAGATCATGCGTGGCATAATTCTTTTCATGATTCTTCAATTTCCTTGAAGAGTATGCTACTGGATGACCTTCCTGCATGAGTACACACCCCAAGGCAAGAATGCTGGCATCAGTTACTACCTCGAACTCCTTATTGAGGTCGGGAAGTTTCAGAATAGGTGCTGATGCCAAACATTGCTTCAATTGGTCGAAGCTATTTTGCTCGGGAGTTGACCATGTAACAGAAGTCTGCTTCTTTAGTAAGTCGGTAAGAGGTGCTGCAATCAAAGCACAGTTTTTGATAAAGACCCTATACCATCCTGTCTAGCCAAGAAAACTGCGTATTTCTTTAACGGATACTGGTATTGGCCATTCAAGCACATCTCTGACTTTGGCTGGGTCTACTGATATTCCTTCTGATGATACTATGAATCCTAGATATTCAATCTGACGTTTGAAGAATGCACACTTCTTCATTTTTGCATACAGCTTATGAGACCTCATTGTCTCAAGGACAATCCGTAGTTGAGGTTCATGATCTTCTTCCTGTTTAGAATAGACTAAAATATCATCGAAGAAGACAAGCACGAAATCATCAAGATATGGTCTAAAGATATCCTTTATTAACCTATTGAATGTGGCAGGCACATTCGTAAGCCCTAATCCAGTAGTTGCTTGAGTTGTTCCTTCAACTCAATTGCTTCCGATATAGACATTCTATAGGGTCTCTTCGCAATTGGCACAGCTCCTATTACTAGCTTGATCTCATGATCTACTTCACTTTGAAGCGAGAGTTCTGTTAACTCTTCAGAAGCTACGTCCACGTATCCCTTCAGCCAAGTGACCAAATCACTTTACTTCTTTATCAATATTCATAGTCAAGACAATCGGAAAAAAAAAGTTTTATTCCATTCATATCAGCATAGCCCTTTCGAGGTACAATTATTTCTTGGGGCGATGGAACAAGTTAATACATTAATTCGAGGAGAATAAGATATTATTGCATTCAGCTACAGGAACTGAGTAGTAGTACGGATTGGGGTCATCGATTTTCAGGAATCGATAGTTCATTGGAAGATTAGGGTATCTTTTCCTTTGATATCCCTTCTTCTCATGACGTCCCAAAACCTTGATTCGGTCGGCAGGGATTCTTTGAATCACTTCCCCGTACACATACTTATTCTGGTTAACCCTTCGACCTCCGACCTGTAGGGTCGCGTTTGCATGAGCCTCAACAAAGACGAACAGCTTTACGATCTTCAAACCCTCCATCCACTTGATTCTCTTCAAGTTAATTTGAAGGTACACAGGTTGATAGGCAATTATGTAATAGATCCCTAAAACACCCATCCATCTCCATTCCACGTACATAGGTGATGGATTGTAAATGCGGTCTAGGATGTTCATCATTTCAATTCTCTGCCTATAATGCGGAGAATGCATTGCCGTCATAAACATGATCCGGAACACCAAAAACTTGTTCCACGCCTCGTAATTCTGCAAGACAGTATTGAAGGTAAGGAAATGTTTGGACAGCAACAATTTCTTTGCTTCATTTTTAATGAAATCTCATGAAAACAATTCCATTGTTGGTCGGCTCTGATACCAACTGTAACGTGTCCACTAGAATCCTCTAGGACACGTCTTGGCAGTCCATCGGAAGGCTGTCTAGAGAACTCCGCCCGGCACTCCCATGGAATGTTACGGGCTTTGTAATCTAGGTCTTTCCGCGTCTGCCACGTAGCGGAAGTGTCCTGGCCGTTTCCCACTTAGGATCGACCGGAATTAAGGTTTTCTAGTTTGGTCATTGGCTAGCAGCAACTAGCGTCAGACCCGAGCGAACTACTTTACGCAGAAACGCCAGGTCCGAAGCGGATTCACGCTGCACTTGGTTCAAGGAGAATGGGAAACGAGAGGGATGCAAGGCTCGACCCTCTGCCATAAGGCATAGTCCCATTCCGTTCCCCTAAAATAGCGTGAATTGGGTAATAGTTAATTCTAAGTCATCGTTCTCGTTACTTGTTTTGGAGATGACGATCATCCTCTGTTTGCCGAAGACTTTGAGAAAAGTTCCCGGCTGACCGGGACCACCCATCCATAGGACGGACCCATGGTCCATCCTCCGCACTTTCCTCGGTTTGTTTTAGTTATGTAATTACCTACCACATTAGTTTGACATATAACAAACAGCTTCTTTGATTAACCCTGTTATGCACTGGTTCCTTCACGTAATCTTATCACAGGACATAAAGAAAAACAATGCCAAACAACTTCTTTATTATCATTTTATCCTTTTATCTTTGAAATACAAGGAGTTCCGCCCGTAGGCTTTTCATAATCCGCCCGAAGGCTATCCAGTAATCCACCAGGGATCACTAATCCAAGTTTCCGCCCGTAGACTAGTATGCGGGCCTCGAGATCCAATCCCGAGTCACGTTAGCCTCTTGTGCAGGGCCCGGAAGGCGAGGGATTTACGGCCAGAGCCCCCTCTGGCACCCAAGCGTCCTCCTGCTCCAAGTAGAACTCAACGGAGAGACCTCTCACGGCGGGTTCGGTCCACGTTCCCGGCGCGGTTAACAACCCCCTTGGTTAGGGTCAGGCAGGCAGTCGGGGGTAACTGAAGCTGCCTCTCCCTTCAGGCCTTCAACCTGAAGTATTTAGATATCTTTTCATCCTTTAGTTCATTGAGCAAACAATGCAAACAGTGCTTTCTAAACTGTTACAAGCACAATCAATTCCAATGGTCGTTTAGCTGGCAAACTGTTAGGGAGTGACTCCTTTTCTCCGAATGCAACCCGCATTCGATCCGGAATCAATTGCAACTTGGCAAGATTCCTATCATTCTTGGGTTAGGGTCATACCCTACCAATACTTTAGGTTTTGTTATGGTAGATTCCAGCGACCATATCGCTTCAATCTATTGATTGGTCAATTGCTTCCAGGCAAATACCTAACTTTCCTTTTCCTTAGCAACTATTTCCCAGGAAAGGTGATGTAACAGGATGATTACTCGTCCTTTTGTAGGTTATCTTAGCGCAATAACTTGCCAACATCATTTCCAAGAAATGACAAAACTCTCTTGTGGACAAATCTCAAGTCTATGCGACGTGGCAACTTTTTGTACATGTGTTGTATCTCTTCCACGGGATCATTTCACCCATTGAATGGCGTATTCAGGTTACGGAATTAACTTCAGGCGAGTAGCAGGGTTTAGGGTGTCTTCTTACCCAACCTATTCCTAACTATATTGGTCCACGGTCCTAGGACTTTTCAACCCAGTCGGAGTTTCATCATTTGAACGAATGATCCTTAGGATAAAACCTTGGATCATTTTATGCATGAGCATCCAATTGATTCGACATCTCGTGAATGTGTGTAAGGTCTTTGGGTTTGCGGGTTTTGACTTGGCAACCAGTGTAAAACTAGGTCGAATTCTTATTGCACTAAACCCTAGTTAGCACTTGAGATACCTATCATATCGACCCAACCATGTCCATAAGAATCCTTGTGGTTTAGGTGACTTAGTCAACTCAATATACTTGTCTTGCGTCACGGATGAACCTTTCCTAAAGGTAATAAACTAGATCTAGTGGAGATTAATAGTTACAATTACACCAATGCGTGTAAACATGCGATTCACTGCTTCTACGCATCACATGGTTCACAATAACCCTATCCTTCCTTGGTAAGGTAAAAATGCCTGATAACCTGGACACTAACTTTCCTAGGTCCTACTAGGACTTACATCAAATAGTCAGGCCTACAACCTTATTGTCTATACTTAAAATCTTATGCTTTGTCTCCTAAATGCGGCTCCTAATGAATGACATTTTTGCATGATGACTATGCAATACGCAACGTTCTCCTAGCTACAATGAAGTTCATACAAAACTACAGCTAGTGATAATTTATTCCATTTTACATGCCACTTGCAAGCCCATAAGATAATTTCCGTACTCTCTTCTATTTCTTTTCGGATAATATCTTATGGGTGTTAACTTTTCCTCATGAAATCATTACGAGGAGGATGTTGCCTAACATGCGGCACATACTTATTCCTACCATGTCTAAGAAGAAAAAATGCACTTATAAATTCCATTTCTTTGCCTAAGTAATATATGTTTAGACTCATTACTTTGATAACGTACCAAAATAGCATCATGCAGCTAGTCTCCTAAGGCGGGCAACCCGTTTCAATTTCATGGCATGCTTCAACCTTGCCTATCGTTTCAAGAGATACTTTATCAAATGTCTTTTTACCACTGCCACACGCATTAAAAATAAGCGTAAAAATGCATTCTTCCCTATGGAACTAAGCGCACCTAATCATTTCTTTAAGCGAAAATAAACTTGAAAGAACCTGGACTTGTGGGCTCGGGGAGATATCCACTTGTATGCTCGGAGATGAACCTTCCGCAGGCGCACCTTGTGATCTTTTTGGGGCCATCGTGGGCGTGGTCTCGGCTTCTGGTTAGTCTTTGCGATCTACGAATTGACTTGCCTTGGCATGCAACCTCCCGACCTTTGCCTTTTTCCCTCGTACGCAGGAGATTCCTTTACGAGATTTCGGATAAATGGTGCTTGCGGAAGAGGGCTTTATGAGTTCTTTAGGGAAAACCCGGGTTGGCACGGAATTGATTCACGGATGGCTTGTGGGCTTTGAAGTCTTTTTGCGAAAAGCCTTTTACGAAGGGTCTTGTGGGAGGTCTTTATGGGCTTCACCTTCTCCTCTTCAAAGTCCCGGGGAGGGGGGTATGAACGGGTCTATGGGGATGTAGTGGGAAGGGGGACTTAAGGAAGCCCCCCCCTTAGAAGCTTCTTAAGAAGCTTCTAAGAAGCTTCTAGTCGTCAGCAGCACGTCGATGGGGGGGGGAAGGGGTCGTGATCCAGGCGGGCGGCGGACTGGCGGACTGGGGGACTGCAGCGCGGCGACCTCCTACAGCACGGCGACCTCCTGCTGCAGCACGGCGACCTCCTCCTACAGCCGGCCTCTGTCTGCACGGTCCTCCCCTCTAGCCTCCCCCCCTCTAGCTAGGGGGTGTTTATATAGGCATGGGGGGGGAAAAGGCCTCCACCACGTGGAGGACTCATGGCCTTCCCTCCTCATGCATTCCCTACTCACTCTTCCTTAGGCCATACCTCCCCACACTCCCTCTCCTCCAGCCATGCATCGGCTGGGGGAAGGGATAATTAAAAAAATTTGCCTAAAATTTATCCAATTGTCCCTTCAAAAAGGGTGTTCCCTCGCGACTTTTACGGTCCTCAACCCCAGCCTCTAATTCACAATGTGGAGGCTACATTTTTGGAGCGTGAATGGTATAGATTATGCTCACAATAATACGATGTAGGGGATAACCTTGCACAGGGTTTACACGGCGTGCGGGAAGTTAATATTTACGGTACGCAGTGCGCGGAAATATTACATTCTCTCCCCCTTAGAAGAATCGAGATGTCCTCATCTCGAGATAAACTGGGGATATTGAAGATTGAGAGAGCTTTCATCCATCCAGGTAGCATCCTCTTCGGGATAATCTTTCCACCGGACGAGGCATTCTTTCAAGGTTCTAGATCTCAATTGTCTCTCCCTGACATCTAAAATCTTTTCCGGTCTTAGTTCAAGGACTCCTTGACTAGGCATTACAATTTGTTGGTCATCAAGTACATGATTTGGGTTGGGTACATATTTTTTTAAGAGACTAATATGGAACACATTGTGAACCTTTAGGTTATCAGGAAGTTGCAATTTATAAGCATTGGGTCCCAGGCATTTGAGGATTTTATACGGTCCACAATACCTTGGACTTAGCTTCTTGCATTCACCTAGAGATAGAGGACTCTTTTTCGGCCGTACACGAATGAAGACCATGTCTCCTTCTCCGAAGACCCTCTCTTGGCGTTTCAAATCCGCATATGCCTTTTGTCTATCTTTGGCTGCTTGTATATCTTGTCTTATTGACCTTATTTGGTCATCCATGTCCTCCAACATTTGTCTTGAAGCTTCCACCCTTAGGGTAGGATCAGAATAATTTAGGGGACTTCGACAATCATGACCATACAATGCCTGGAAAGGGGTCATTTGAATGCTCTGCTGGTAAGAAGCGTTGTAGGCAAATTCTACTGACGGTAAGTACTGAATCCATCTCTTCGGTTCCCGACAGCAGTAAGCCCTAAGCATATCCTCAATGATTTGATTTACTCGCTCTGTTTGTCCATCTGTTTGGGGATGGTAGGCAGTGCTAAAACAGAGTTGAGTTCCAATAGCTTCAAAGATAGCTCTCCAAAATTGTGAAGTGAAGAGAGAGTCTCGATCGCTAATGATCCTTCTAGGTAACCCATGTAGCTTGAATATTTCTTTGATAAACACTCTTGCAATGTCGGAGGCTTTATAGTTTGTCTTTACTGGAATCAGGTGTGCAACCTTAGTAAGCATGTCAACTACAACCATAATGGAGTTGTATCCTCCTTGGACTTGGGGTAAGCCCACCACAAAATCCATACTGATGAATTCCCATTTCATTTGGGGAATGTCAAGTGGTTGTAATTTTCCTGGCATCATGACATGTTCAGCCTTGATACGTTGGCAAGACAAACATTCAGTGACATATTTGAGAACGTCACCTTCGAGTCTCTCCCAATGATAGCTCTTCCTAACTGCATTAAGAGTTTTTGCATAGCCAGGATGTCCCGCGAAAGGGGAATCATGAGCTTCCCATAATATCTTCTGCTTAAGTGACTGGCTTGTTGGTATACATAACCTTGTTCTGTAATAGACAAGTCCATTATCAGTGGGAAATTCCCGATACTTAGCTTGTGACTTCAGATTCTGCTCTTTGGTAGCTATTTCTTTTATCATGGTTTGGTAGGCCAAATCATGGCTTGCTTCTTCTTTAGCTAGTTCGAGTATAGGGTTGCTTGGCATAGATACCTTTGTAGCCAGAGATCTGGCCGTTGATGGATTCTGCAAGATTAGGGAGTTTAGGAATGCCTTGCGACTGAGTGCATCGGCAACTACATTCTCTTTCCCCGGTCGATACTCGATTTCAAAATCATACTCCTCCAATACTTCGATCCATCGACGTTGCCTCATGTTGAGCTCGTTCTGGGTAAAAATCCATTTGAGACTCTTATGATCTGTTACTAGAGTAAACTTGTTACCCAACAGGTAGTGTCTCCAAAGCTTTAGAGCATGGATGACAGCTAATAACTCCAGATCATGCGTGGCATAATTCTTTTCATGATTCTTCAATTTCCTTGAAGAGTATGCTACTGGATGACCTTCCTGCATGAGTACACACCCCAAGGCAAGAATGCTGGCATCAGTTACTACCTCGAACTCCTTATTGAGGTCGGGAAGTTTCAGAATAGGTGCTGATGCCAAACATTGCTTCAATTGGTCGAAGCTATTTTGCTCGGGAGTTGACCATGTAACAGAAGTCTGCTTCTTTAGTAAGTCGGTAAGAGGTGCTGCAATCAAAGCACAGTTTTTGATAAAGACCCTATACCATCCTGTCTAGCCAAGAAAACTGCGTATTTCTTTAACGGATACTGGTATTGGCCATTCAAGCACATCTCTGACTTTGGCTGGGTCTACTGATATTCCTTCTGATGATACTATGAATCCTAGATATTCAATCTGACGTTTGAAGAATGCACACTTCTTCATTTTTGCATACAGCTTATGAGACCTCATTGTCTCAAGGACAATCCGTAGTTGAGGTTCATGATCTTCTTCCTGTTTAGAATAGACTAAAATATCATCGAAGAAGACAAGCACGAAATCATCAAGATATGGTCTAAAGATATCCTTTATTAACCTATTGAATGTGGCAGGCACATTCGTAAGCCCTAATCCAGTAGTTGCTTGAGTTGTTCCTTCAACTCAATTGCTTCCGATATAGACATTCTATAGGGTCTCTTCGCAATTGGCACAGCTCCTATTACTAGCTTGATCTCATGATCTACTTCACTTTGAAGCGAGAGTTCTGTTAACTCTTCAGAAGCTACGTCCACGTATCCCTTCAGCCAAGTGACCAAATCACTTTACTTCTTTATCAATATTCATAGTCAAGACAATCGGAAAAAAAAAGTTTTATTCCATTCATATCAGCATAGCCCTTTCGAGGTACAATTATTTCTTGGGGCGATGGAACAAGTTAATACATTAATTCGAGGAGAATAAGATATTATTGCATTCAGCTACAGGAACTGAGTAGTAGTACGGATTGGGGTCATCGATTTTCAGGAATCGATAGTTCATTGGAAGATTAGGGTATCTTTTCCTTTGATATCCCTTCTTCTCATGACGTCCCAAAACCTTGATTCGGTCGGCAGGGATTCTTTGAATCACTTCCCCGTACACATACTTATTCTGGTTAACCCTTCGACCTCCGACCTGTAGGGTCGCGTTTGCATGAGCCTCAACAAAGACGAACAGCTTTACGATCTTCAAACCCTCCATCCACTTGATTCTCTTCAAGTTAATTTGAAGGTACACAGGTTGATAGGCAATTATGTAATAGATCCCTAAAACACCCATCCATCTCCATTCCACGTACATAGGTGATGGATTGTAAATGCGGTCTAGGATGTTCATCATTTCAATTCTCTGCCTATAATGCGGAGAATGCATTGCCGTCATAAACATGATCCGGAACACCAAAAACTTGTTCCACGCCTCGTAATTCTGCAAGACAGTATTGAAGGTAAGGAAATGTTTGGACAGCAACAATTTCTTTGCTTCATTTTTAATGAAATCTCATGAAAACAATTCCATTGTTGGTCGGCTCTGATACCAACTGTAACGTGTCCACTAGAATCCTCTAGGACACGTCTTGGCAGTCCATCGGAAGGCTGTCTAGAGAACTCCGCCCGGCACTCCCATGGAATGTTACGGGCTTTGTAATCTAGGTCTTTCCGCGTCTGCCACGTAGCGGAAGTGTCCTGGCCGTTTCCCACTTAGGATCGACCGGAATTAAGGTTTTCTAGTTTGGTCATTGGCTAGCAGCAACTAGCGTCAGACCCGAGCGAACTACTTTACGCAGAAACGCCAGGTCCGAAGCGGATTCACGCTGCACTTGGTTCAAGGAGAATGGGAAACGAGAGGGATGCAAGGCTCGACCCTCTGCCATAAGGCATAGTCCCATTCCGTTCCCCTAAAATAGCGTGAATTGGGTAATAGTTAATTCTAAGTCATCGTTCTCGTTACTTGTTTTGGAGATGACGATCATCCTCTGTTTGCCGAAGACTTTGAGAAAAGTTCCCGGCTGACCGGGACCACCCATCCATAGGACGGACCCATGGTCCATCCTCCGCACTTTCCTCGGTTTGTTTTAGTTATGTAATTACCTACCACATTAGTTTGACATATAACAAACAGCTTCTTTGATTAACCCTGTTATGCACTGGTTCCTTCACGTAATCTTATCACAGGACATAAAGAAAAACAATGCCAAACAACTTCTTTATTATCATTTTATCCTTTTATCTTTGAAATACAAGGAGTTCCGCCCGTAGGCTTTTCATAATCCGCCCGAAGGCTATCCAGTAATCCACCAGGGATCACTAATCCAAGTTTCCGCCCGTAGACTAGTATGCGGGCCTCGAGATCCAATCCCGAGTCACGTTAGCCTCTTGTGCAGGGCCCGGAAGGCGAGGGATTTACGGCCAGAGCCCCCTCTGGCACCCAAGCGTCCTCCTGCTCCAAGTAGAACTCAACGGAGAGACCTCTCACGGCGGGTTCGGTCCACGTTCCCGGCGCGGTTAACAACCCCCTTGGTTAGGGTCAGGCAGGCAGTCGGGGGTAACTGAAGCTGCCTCTCCCTTCAGGCCTTCAACCTGAAGTATTTAGATATCTTTTCATCCTTTAGTTCATTGAGCAAACAATGCAAACAGTGCTTTCTAAACTGTTACAAGCACAATCAATTCCAATGGTCGTTTAGCTGGCAAACTGTTAGGGAGTGACTCCTTTTCTCCGAATGCAACCCGCATTCGATCCGGAATCAATTGCAACTTGGCAAGATTCCTATCATTCTTGGGTTAGGGTCATACCCTACCAATACTTTAGGTTTTGTTATGGTAGATTCCAGCGACCATATCGCTTCAATCTATTGATTGGTCAATTGCTTCCAGGCAAATACCTAACTTTCCTTTTCCTTAGCAACTATTTCCCAGGAAAGGTGATGTAACAGGATGATTACTCGTCCTTTTGTAGGTTATCTTAGCGCAATAACTTGCCAACATCATTTCCAAGAAATGACAAAACTCTCTTGTGGACAAATCTCAAGTCTATGCGACGTGGCAACTTTTTGTACATGTGTTGTATCTCTTCCACGGGATCATTTCACCCATTGAATGGCGTATTCAGGTTACGGAATTAACTTCAGGCGAGTAGCAGGGTTTAGGGTGTCTTCTTACCCAACCTATTCCTAACTATATTGGTCCACGGTCCTAGGACTTTTCAACCCAGTCGGAGTTTCATCATTTGAACGAATGATCCTTAGGATAAAACCTTGGATCATTTTATGCATGAGCATCCAATTGATTCGACATCTCGTGAATGTGTGTAAGGTCTTTGGGTTTGCGGGTTTTGACTTGGCAACCAGTGTAAAACTAGGTCGAATTCTTATTGCACTAAACCCTAGTTAGCACTTGAGATACCTATCATATCGACCCAACCATGTCCATAAGAATCCTTGTGGTTTAGGTGACTTAGTCAACTCAATATACTTGTCTTGCGTCACGGATGAACCTTTCCTAAAGGTAATAAACTAGATCTAGTGGAGATTAATAGTTACAATTACACCAATGCGTGTAAACATGCGATTCACTGCTTCTACGCATCACATGGTTCACAATAACCCTATCCTTCCTTGGTAAGGTAAAAATGCCTGATAACCTGGACACTAACTTTCCTAGGTCCTACTAGGACTTACATCAAATAGTCAGGCCTACAACCTTATTGTCTATACTTAAAATCTTATGCTTTGTCTCCTAAATGCGGCTCCTAATGAATGACATTTTTGCATGATGACTATGCAATACGCAACGTTCTCCTAGCTACAATGAAGTTCATACAAAACTACAGCTAGTGATAATTTATTCCATTTTACATGCCACTTGCAAGCCCATAAGATAATTTCCGTACTCTCTTCTATTTCTTTTCGGATAATATCTTATGGGTGTTAACTTTTCCTCATGAAATCATTACGAGGAGGATGTTGCCTAACATGCGGCACATACTTATTCCTACCATGTCTAAGAAGAAAAAATGCACTTATAAATTCCATTTCTTTGCCTAAGTAATATATGTTTAGACTCATTACTTTGATAACGTACCAAAATAGCATCATGCAGCTAGTCTCCTAAGGCGGGCAACCCGTTTCAATTTCATGGCATGCTTCAACCTTGCCTATCGTTTCAAGAGATACTTTATCAAATGTCTTTTTACCACTGCCACACGCATTAAAAATAAGCGTAAAAATGCATTCTTCCCTATGGAACTAAGCGCACCTAATCATTTCTTTAAGCGAAAATAAACTTGAAAGAACCTGGACTTGTGGGCTCGGGGAGATATCCACTTGTATGCTCGGAGATGAACCTTCCGCAGGCGCACCTTGTGATCTTTTTGGGGCCATCGTGGGCGTGGTCTCGGCTTCTGGTTAGTCTTTGCGATCTACGAATTGACTTGCCTTGGCATGCAACCTCCCGACCTTTGCCTTTTTCCCTCGTACGCAGGAGATTCCTTTACGAGATTTCGGATAAATGGTGCTTGCGGAAGAGGGCTTTATGAGTTCTTTAGGGAAAACCCGGGTTGGCACGGAATTGATTCACGGATGGCTTGTGGGCTTTGAAGTCTTTTTGCGAAAAGCCTTTTACGAAGGGTCTTGTGGGAGGTCTTTATGGGCTTCACCTTCTCCTCTTCAAAGTCCCGGGGAGGGGGGTATGAACGGGTCTATGGGGATGTAGTGGGAAGGGGGACTTAAGGAAGCCCCCCCCTTAGAAGCTTCTTAAGAAGCTTCTAAGAAGCTTCTAGTCGTCAGCAGCACGTCGATGGGGGGGGGAAGGGGTCGTGATCCAGGCGGGCGGCGGACTGGCGGACTGGGGGACTGCAGCGCGGCGACCTCCTACAGCACGGCGACCTCCTGCTGCAGCACGGCGACCTCCTCCTACAGCCGGCCTCTGTCTGCACGGTCCTCCCCTCTAGCCTCCCCCCCTCTAGCTAGGGGGTGTTTATATAGGCATGGGGGGGGAAAAGGCCTCCACCACGTGGAGGACTCATGGCCTTCCCTCCTCATGCATTCCCTACTCACTCTTCCTTAGGCCATACCTCCCCACACTCCCTCTCCTCCAGCCATGCATCGGCTGGGGGAAGGGATAATTAAAAAAATTTGCCTAAAATTTATCCAATTGTCCCTTCAAAAAGGGTGTTCCCTCGCGACTTTTACGGTCCTCAACCCCAGCCTCTAATTCACAATGTGGAGGCTACATTTTTGGAGCGTGAATGGTATAGATTATGCTCACAATAATACGATGTAGGGGATAACCTTGCACAGGGTTTACACGGCGTGCGGGAAGTTAATATTTACGGTACGCAGTGCGCGGAAATATTACATTCTCTCCCCCTTAGAAGAATCGAGATGTCCTCATCTCGAGATAAACTGGGGATATTGAAGATTGAGAGAGCTTTCATCCATCCAGGTAGCATCCTCTTCGGGATAATCTTTCCACCGGACGAGGCATTCTTTCAAGGTTCTAGATCTCAATTGTCTCTCCCTGACATCTAAAATCTTTTCCGGTCTTAGTTCAAGGACTCCTTGACTAGGCATTACAATTTGTTGGTCATCAAGTACATGATTTGGGTTGGGTACATATTTTTTTAAGAGACTAATATGGAACACATTGTGAACCTTTAGGTTATCAGGAAGTTGCAATTTATAAGCATTGGGTCCCAGGCATTTGAGGATTTTATACGGTCCACAATACCTTGGACTTAGCTTCTTGCATTCACCTAGAGATAGAGGACTCTTTTTCGGCCGTACACGAATGAAGACCATGTCTCCTTCTCCGAAGACCCTCTCTTGGCGTTTCAAATCCGCATATGCCTTTTGTCTATCTTTGGCTGCTTGTATATCTTGTCTTATTGACCTTATTTGGTCATCCATGTCCTCCAACATTTGTCTTGAAGCTTCCACCCTTAGGGTAGGATCAGAATAATTTAGGGGACTTCGACAATCATGACCATACAATGCCTGGAAAGGGGTCATTTGAATGCTCTGCTGGTAAGAAGCGTTGTAGGCAAATTCTACTGACGGTAAGTACTGAATCCATCTCTTCGGTTCCCGACAGCAGTAAGCCCTAAGCATATCCTCAATGATTTGATTTACTCGCTCTGTTTGTCCATCTGTTTGGGGATGGTAGGCAGTGCTAAAACAGAGTTGAGTTCCAATAGCTTCAAAGATAGCTCTCCAAAATTGTGAAGTGAAGAGAGAGTCTCGATCGCTAATGATCCTTCTAGGTAACCCATGTAGCTTGAATATTTCTTTGATAAACACTCTTGCAATGTCGGAGGCTTTATAGTTTGTCTTTACTGGAATCAGGTGTGCAACCTTAGTAAGCATGTCAACTACAACCATAATGGAGTTGTATCCTCCTTGGACTTGGGGTAAGCCCACCACAAAATCCATACTGATGAATTCCCATTTCATTTGGGGAATGTCAAGTGGTTGTAATTTTCCTGGCATCATGACATGTTCAGCCTTGATACGTTGGCAAGACAAACATTCAGTGACATATTTGAGAACGTCACCTTCGAGTCTCTCCCAATGATAGCTCTTCCTAACTGCATTAAGAGTTTTTGCATAGCCAGGATGTCCCGCGAAAGGGGAATCATGAGCTTCCCATAATATCTTCTGCTTAAGTGACTGGCTTGTTGGTATACATAACCTTGTTCTGTAATAGACAAGTCCATTATCAGTGGGAAATTCCCGATACTTAGCTTGTGACTTCAGATTCTGCTCTTTGGTAGCTATTTCTTTTATCATGGTTTGGTAGGCCAAATCATGGCTTGCTTCTTCTTTAGCTAGTTCGAGTATAGGGTTGCTTGGCATAGATACCTTTGTAGCCAGAGATCTGGCCGTTGATGGATTCTGCAAGATTAGGGAGTTTAGGAATGCCTTGCGACTGAGTGCATCGGCAACTACATTCTCTTTCCCCGGTCGATACTCGATTTCAAAATCATACTCCTCCAATACTTCGATCCATCGACGTTGCCTCATGTTGAGCTCGTTCTGGGTAAAAATCCATTTGAGACTCTTATGATCTGTTACTAGAGTAAACTTGTTACCCAACAGGTAGTGTCTCCAAAGCTTTAGAGCATGGATGACAGCTAATAACTCCAGATCATGCGTGGCATAATTCTTTTCATGATTCTTCAATTTCCTTGAAGAGTATGCTACTGGATGACCTTCCTGCATGAGTACACACCCCAAGGCAAGAATGCTGGCATCAGTTACTACCTCGAACTCCTTATTGAGGTCGGGAAGTTTCAGAATAGGTGCTGATGCCAAACATTGCTTCAATTGGTCGAAGCTATTTTGCTCGGGAGTTGACCATGTAACAGAAGTCTGCTTCTTTAGTAAGTCGGTAAGAGGTGCTGCAATCAAAGCACAGTTTTTGATAAAGACCCTATACCATCCTGTCTAGCCAAGAAAACTGCGTATTTCTTTAACGGATACTGGTATTGGCCATTCAAGCACATCTCTGACTTTGGCTGGGTCTACTGATATTCCTTCTGATGATACTATGAATCCTAGATATTCAATCTGACGTTTGAAGAATGCACACTTCTTCATTTTTGCATACAGCTTATGAGACCTCATTGTCTCAAGGACAATCCGTAGTTGAGGTTCATGATCTTCTTCCTGTTTAGAATAGACTAAAATATCATCGAAGAAGACAAGCACGAAATCATCAAGATATGGTCTAAAGATATCCTTTATTAACCTATTGAATGTGGCAGGCACATTCGTAAGCCCTAATCCAGTAGTTGCTTGAGTTGTTCCTTCAACTCAATTGCTTCCGATATAGACATTCTATAGGGTCTCTTCGCAATTGGCACAGCTCCTATTACTAGCTTGATCTCATGATCTACTTCACTTTGAAGCGAGAGTTCTGTTAACTCTTCAGAAGCTACGTCCACGTATCCCTTCAGCCAAGTGACCAAATCACTTTACTTCTTTATCAATATTCATAGTCAAGACAATCGGAAAAAAAAAGTTTTATTCCATTCATATCAGCATAGCCCTTTCGAGGTACAATTATTTCTTGGGGCGATGGAACAAGTTAATACATTAATTCGAGGAGAATAAGATATTATTGCATTCAGCTACAGGAACTGAGTAGTAGTACGGATTGGGGTCATCGATTTTCAGGAATCGATAGTTCATTGGAAGATTAGGGTATCTTTTCCTTTGATATCCCTTCTTCTCATGACGTCCCAAAACCTTGATTCGGTCGGCAGGGATTCTTTGAATCACTTCCCCGTACACATACTTATTCTGGTTAACCCTTCGACCTCCGACCTGTAGGGTCGCGTTTGCATGAGCCTCAACAAAGACGAACAGCTTTACGATCTTCAAACCCTCCATCCACTTGATTCTCTTCAAGTTAATTTGAAGGTACACAGGTTGATAGGCAATTATGTAATAGATCCCTAAAACACCCATCCATCTCCATTCCACGTACATAGGTGATGGATTGTAAATGCGGTCTAGGATGTTCATCATTTCAATTCTCTGCCTATAATGCGGAGAATGCATTGCCGTCATAAACATGATCCGGAACACCAAAAACTTGTTCCACGCCTCGTAATTCTGCAAGACAGTATTGAAGGTAAGGAAATGTTTGGACAGCAACAATTTCTTTGCTTCATTTTTAATGAAATCTCATGAAAACAATTCCATTGTTGGTCGGCTCTGATACCAACTGTAACGTGTCCACTAGAATCCTCTAGGACACGTCTTGGCAGTCCATCGGAAGGCTGTCTAGAGAACTCCGCCCGGCACTCCCATGGAATGTTACGGGCTTTGTAATCTAGGTCTTTCCGCGTCTGCCACGTAGCGGAAGTGTCCTGGCCGTTTCCCACTTAGGATCGACCGGAATTAAGGTTTTCTAGTTTGGTCATTGGCTAGCAGCAACTAGCGTCAGACCCGAGCGAACTACTTTACGCAGAAACGCCAGGTCCGAAGCGGATTCACGCTGCACTTGGTTCAAGGAGAATGGGAAACGAGAGGGATGCAAGGCTCGACCCTCTGCCATAAGGCATAGTCCCATTCCGTTCCCCTAAAATAGCGTGAATTGGGTAATAGTTAATTCTAAGTCATCGTTCTCGTTACTTGTTTTGGAGATGACGATCATCCTCTGTTTGCCGAAGACTTTGAGAAAAGTTCCCGGCTGACCGGGACCACCCATCCATAGGACGGACCCATGGTCCATCCTCCGCACTTTCCTCGGTTTGTTTTAGTTATGTAATTACCTACCACATTAGTTTGACATATAACAAACAGCTTCTTTGATTAACCCTGTTATGCACTGGTTCCTTCACGTAATCTTATCACAGGACATAAAGAAAAACAATGCCAAACAACTTCTTTATTATCATTTTATCCTTTTATCTTTGAAATACAAGGAGTTCCGCCCGTAGGCTTTTCATAATCCGCCCGAAGGCTATCCAGTAATCCACCAGGGATCACTAATCCAAGTTTCCGCCCGTAGACTAGTATGCGGGCCTCGAGATCCAATCCCGAGTCACGTTAGCCTCTTGTGCAGGGCCCGGAAGGCGAGGGATTTACGGCCAGAGCCCCCTCTGGCACCCAAGCGTCCTCCTGCTCCAAGTAGAACTCAACGGAGAGACCTCTCACGGCGGGTTCGGTCCACGTTCCCGGCGCGGTTAACAACCCCCTTGGTTAGGGTCAGGCAGGCAGTCGGGGGTAACTGAAGCTGCCTCTCCCTTCAGGCCTTCAACCTGAAGTATTTAGATATCTTTTCATCCTTTAGTTCATTGAGCAAACAATGCAAACAGTGCTTTCTAAACTGTTACAAGCACAATCAATTCCAATGGTCGTTTAGCTGGCAAACTGTTAGGGAGTGACTCCTTTTCTCCGAATGCAACCCGCATTCGATCCGGAATCAATTGCAACTTGGCAAGATTCCTATCATTCTTGGGTTAGGGTCATACCCTACCAATACTTTAGGTTTTGTTATGGTAGATTCCAGCGACCATATCGCTTCAATCTATTGATTGGTCAATTGCTTCCAGGCAAATACCTAACTTTCCTTTTCCTTAGCAACTATTTCCCAGGAAAGGTGATGTAACAGGATGATTACTCGTCCTTTTGTAGGTTATCTTAGCGCAATAACTTGCCAACATCATTTCCAAGAAATGACAAAACTCTCTTGTGGACAAATCTCAAGTCTATGCGACGTGGCAACTTTTTGTACATGTGTTGTATCTCTTCCACGGGATCATTTCACCCATTGAATGGCGTATTCAGGTTACGGAATTAACTTCAGGCGAGTAGCAGGGTTTAGGGTGTCTTCTTACCCAACCTATTCCTAACTATATTGGTCCACGGTCCTAGGACTTTTCAACCCAGTCGGAGTTTCATCATTTGAACGAATGATCCTTAGGATAAAACCTTGGATCATTTTATGCATGAGCATCCAATTGATTCGACATCTCGTGAATGTGTGTAAGGTCTTTGGGTTTGCGGGTTTTGACTTGGCAACCAGTGTAAAACTAGGTCGAATTCTTATTGCACTAAACCCTAGTTAGCACTTGAGATACCTATCATATCGACCCAACCATGTCCATAAGAATCCTTGTGGTTTAGGTGACTTAGTCAACTCAATATACTTGTCTTGCGTCACGGATGAACCTTTCCTAAAGGTAATAAACTAGATCTAGTGGAGATTAATAGTTACAATTACACCAATGCGTGTAAACATGCGATTCACTGCTTCTACGCATCACATGGTTCACAATAACCCTATCCTTCCTTGGTAAGGTAAAAATGCCTGATAACCTGGACACTAACTTTCCTAGGTCCTACTAGGACTTACATCAAATAGTCAGGCCTACAACCTTATTGTCTATACTTAAAATCTTATGCTTTGTCTCCTAAATGCGGCTCCTAATGAATGACATTTTTGCATGATGACTATGCAATACGCAACGTTCTCCTAGCTACAATGAAGTTCATACAAAACTACAGCTAGTGATAATTTATTCCATTTTACATGCCACTTGCAAGCCCATAAGATAATTTCCGTACTCTCTTCTATTTCTTTTCGGATAATATCTTATGGGTGTTAACTTTTCCTCATGAAATCATTACGAGGAGGATGTTGCCTAACATGCGGCACATACTTATTCCTACCATGTCTAAGAAGAAAAAATGCACTTATAAATTCCATTTCTTTGCCTAAGTAATATATGTTTAGACTCATTACTTTGATAACGTACCAAAATAGCATCATGCAGCTAGTCTCCTAAGGCGGGCAACCCGTTTCAATTTCATGGCATGCTTCAACCTTGCCTATCGTTTCAAGAGATACTTTATCAAATGTCTTTTTACCACTGCCACACGCATTAAAAATAAGCGTAAAAATGCATTCTTCCCTATGGAACTAAGCGCACCTAATCATTTCTTTAAGCGAAAATAAACTTGAAAGAACCTGGACTTGTGGGCTCGGGGAGATATCCACTTGTATGCTCGGAGATGAACCTTCCGCAGGCGCACCTTGTGATCTTTTTGGGGCCATCGTGGGCGTGGTCTCGGCTTCTGGTTAGTCTTTGCGATCTACGAATTGACTTGCCTTGGCATGCAACCTCCCGACCTTTGCCTTTTTCCCTCGTACGCAGGAGATTCCTTTACGAGATTTCGGATAAATGGTGCTTGCGGAAGAGGGCTTTATGAGTTCTTTAGGGAAAACCCGGGTTGGCACGGAATTGATTCACGGATGGCTTGTGGGCTTTGAAGTCTTTTTGCGAAAAGCCTTTTACGAAGGGTCTTGTGGGAGGTCTTTATGGGCTTCACCTTCTCCTCTTCAAAGTCCCGGGGAGGGGGGTATGAACGGGTCTATGGGGATGTAGTGGGAAGGGGGACTTAAGGAAGCCCCCCCCTTAGAAGCTTCTTAAGAAGCTTCTAAGAAGCTTCTAGTCGTCAGCAGCACGTCGATGGGGGGGGGAAGGGGTCGTGATCCAGGCGGGCGGCGGACTGGCGGACTGGGGGACTGCAGCGCGGCGACCTCCTACAGCACGGCGACCTCCTGCTGCAGCACGGCGACCTCCTCCTACAGCCGGCCTCTGTCTGCACGGTCCTCCCCTCTAGCCTCCCCCCCTCTAGCTAGGGGGTGTTTATATAGGCATGGGGGGGGAAAAGGCCTCCACCACGTGGAGGACTCATGGCCTTCCCTCCTCATGCATTCCCTACTCACTCTTCCTTAGGCCATACCTCCCCACACTCCCTCTCCTCCAGCCATGCATCGGCTGGGGGAAGGGATAATTAAAAAAATTTGCCTAAAATTTATCCAATTGTCCCTTCAAAAAGGGTGTTCCCTCGCGACTTTTACGGTCCTCAACCCCAGCCTCTAATTCACAATGTGGAGGCTACATTTTTGGAGCGTGAATGGTATAGATTATGCTCACAATAATACGATGTAGGGGATAACCTTGCACAGGGTTTACACGGCGTGCGGGAAGTTAATATTTACGGTACGCAGTGCGCGGAAATATTACATTCTCTCCCCCTTAGAAGAATCGAGATGTCCTCATCTCGAGATAAACTGGGGATATTGAAGATTGAGAGAGCTTTCATCCATCCAGGTAGCATCCTCTTCGGGATAATCTTTCCACCGGACGAGGCATTCTTTCAAGGTTCTAGATCTCAATTGTCTCTCCCTGACATCTAAAATCTTTTCCGGTCTTAGTTCAAGGACTCCTTGACTAGGCATTACAATTTGTTGGTCATCAAGTACATGATTTGGGTTGGGTACATATTTTTTTAAGAGACTAATATGGAACACATTGTGAACCTTTAGGTTATCAGGAAGTTGCAATTTATAAGCATTGGGTCCCAGGCATTTGAGGATTTTATACGGTCCACAATACCTTGGACTTAGCTTCTTGCATTCACCTAGAGATAGAGGACTCTTTTTCGGCCGTACACGAATGAAGACCATGTCTCCTTCTCCGAAGACCCTCTCTTGGCGTTTCAAATCCGCATATGCCTTTTGTCTATCTTTGGCTGCTTGTATATCTTGTCTTATTGACCTTATTTGGTCATCCATGTCCTCCAACATTTGTCTTGAAGCTTCCACCCTTAGGGTAGGATCAGAATAATTTAGGGGACTTCGACAATCATGACCATACAATGCCTGGAAAGGGGTCATTTGAATGCTCTGCTGGTAAGAAGCGTTGTAGGCAAATTCTACTGACGGTAAGTACTGAATCCATCTCTTCGGTTCCCGACAGCAGTAAGCCCTAAGCATATCCTCAATGATTTGATTTACTCGCTCTGTTTGTCCATCTGTTTGGGGATGGTAGGCAGTGCTAAAACAGAGTTGAGTTCCAATAGCTTCAAAGATAGCTCTCCAAAATTGTGAAGTGAAGAGAGAGTCTCGATCGCTAATGATCCTTCTAGGTAACCCATGTAGCTTGAATATTTCTTTGATAAACACTCTTGCAATGTCGGAGGCTTTATAGTTTGTCTTTACTGGAATCAGGTGTGCAACCTTAGTAAGCATGTCAACTACAACCATAATGGAGTTGTATCCTCCTTGGACTTGGGGTAAGCCCACCACAAAATCCATACTGATGAATTCCCATTTCATTTGGGGAATGTCAAGTGGTTGTAATTTTCCTGGCATCATGACATGTTCAGCCTTGATACGTTGGCAAGACAAACATTCAGTGACATATTTGAGAACGTCACCTTCGAGTCTCTCCCAATGATAGCTCTTCCTAACTGCATTAAGAGTTTTTGCATAGCCAGGATGTCCCGCGAAAGGGGAATCATGAGCTTCCCATAATATCTTCTGCTTAAGTGACTGGCTTGTTGGTATACATAACCTTGTTCTGTAATAGACAAGTCCATTATCAGTGGGAAATTCCCGATACTTAGCTTGTGACTTCAGATTCTGCTCTTTGGTAGCTATTTCTTTTATCATGGTTTGGTAGGCCAAATCATGGCTTGCTTCTTCTTTAGCTAGTTCGAGTATAGGGTTGCTTGGCATAGATACCTTTGTAGCCAGAGATCTGGCCGTTGATGGATTCTGCAAGATTAGGGAGTTTAGGAATGCCTTGCGACTGAGTGCATCGGCAACTACATTCTCTTTCCCCGGTCGATACTCGATTTCAAAATCATACTCCTCCAATACTTCGATCCATCGACGTTGCCTCATGTTGAGCTCGTTCTGGGTAAAAATCCATTTGAGACTCTTATGATCTGTTACTAGAGTAAACTTGTTACCCAACAGGTAGTGTCTCCAAAGCTTTAGAGCATGGATGACAGCTAATAACTCCAGATCATGCGTGGCATAATTCTTTTCATGATTCTTCAATTTCCTTGAAGAGTATGCTACTGGATGACCTTCCTGCATGAGTACACACCCCAAGGCAAGAATGCTGGCATCAGTTACTACCTCGAACTCCTTATTGAGGTCGGGAAGTTTCAGAATAGGTGCTGATGCCAAACATTGCTTCAATTGGTCGAAGCTATTTTGCTCGGGAGTTGACCATGTAACAGAAGTCTGCTTCTTTAGTAAGTCGGTAAGAGGTGCTGCAATCAAAGCACAGTTTTTGATAAAGACCCTATACCATCCTGTCTAGCCAAGAAAACTGCGTATTTCTTTAACGGATACTGGTATTGGCCATTCAAGCACATCTCTGACTTTGGCTGGGTCTACTGATATTCCTTCTGATGATACTATGAATCCTAGATATTCAATCTGACGTTTGAAGAATGCACACTTCTTCATTTTTGCATACAGCTTATGAGACCTCATTGTCTCAAGGACAATCCGTAGTTGAGGTTCATGATCTTCTTCCTGTTTAGAATAGACTAAAATATCATCGAAGAAGACAAGCACGAAATCATCAAGATATGGTCTAAAGATATCCTTTATTAACCTATTGAATGTGGCAGGCACATTCGTAAGCCCTAATCCAGTAGTTGCTTGAGTTGTTCCTTCAACTCAATTGCTTCCGATATAGACATTCTATAGGGTCTCTTCGCAATTGGCACAGCTCCTATTACTAGCTTGATCTCATGATCTACTTCACTTTGAAGCGAGAGTTCTGTTAACTCTTCAGAAGCTACGTCCACGTATCCCTTCAGCCAAGTGACCAAATCACTTTACTTCTTTATCAATATTCATAGTCAAGACAATCGGAAAAAAAAAGTTTTATTCCATTCATATCAGCATAGCCCTTTCGAGGTACAATTATTTCTTGGGGCGATGGAACAAGTTAATACATTAATTCGAGGAGAATAAGATATTATTGCATTCAGCTACAGGAACTGAGTAGTAGTACGGATTGGGGTCATCGATTTTCAGGAATCGATAGTTCATTGGAAGATTAGGGTATCTTTTCCTTTGATATCCCTTCTTCTCATGACGTCCCAAAACCTTGATTCGGTCGGCAGGGATTCTTTGAATCACTTCCCCGTACACATACTTATTCTGGTTAACCCTTCGACCTCCGACCTGTAGGGTCGCGTTTGCATGAGCCTCAACAAAGACGAACAGCTTTACGATCTTCAAACCCTCCATCCACTTGATTCTCTTCAAGTTAATTTGAAGGTACACAGGTTGATAGGCAGTTATGTAATAGATCCCTAAAACACCCATCCATCTCCATTCCACGTACACAGGTGATGGATTGTAAATGCGGTCTAGGATGTTCATCATTTCAATTCTCTGCCTATAATGCGGAGAATGCATTGCCGTCATAAACATGATCCGGAACACCAAAAACTTGTTCCACGCCTCGTAATTCTGCAAGACAGTATTGAAGGTAAGGAAATGTTTGGACAGCAACAATTTCTTTGCTTCATTTTTAATGAAATCTCATGAAAACAATTCCATTGTTGGTCGGCTCTGATACCAACTGTAACGTGTCCACTAGAATCCTCTAGGACACGTCTTGGCAGTCCATCGGAAGGCTGTCTAGAGAACTCCGCCCGGCACTCCCATGGAATGTTACGGGCTTTGTAATCTAGGTCTTTCCGCGTCTGCCACGTAGCGGAAGTGTCCTGGCCGTTTCCCACTTAGGATCGACCGGAATTAAGGTTTTCTAGTTTGGTCATTGGCTAGCAGCAACTAGCGTCAGACCCGAGCGAACTACTTTACGCAGAAACGCCAGGTCCGAAGCGGATTCACGCTGCACTTGGTTCAAGGAGAATGGGAAACGAGAGGGATGCAAGGCTCGACCCTCTGCCATAAGGCATAGTCCCATTCCGTTCCCCTAAAACAGCGTGAATTGGGTAATAGTTAATTCTAAGTCATCGTTCTCGTTACTTGTTTTGGAGATGACGATCATCCTCTGTTTGCCGAAGACTTTGAGAAAAGTTCCCGGCTGACCGGGACCACCCATCCATAGGACGGACCCATGGTCCATCCTCCGCACTTTCCTCGGTTTGTTTTAGTTATGTAATTACCTACCACATTAGTTTGACATATAACAAACAGCTTCTTTGATTAACCCTGTTATGCACTGGTTCCTTCACGTAATCTTATCACAGGACATAAAGAAAAACAATGCCAAACAACTTCTTTATTATCATTTTATCCTTTTATCTTTGAAATACAAGGAGTTCCGCCCGTAGGCTTTTCATAATCCGCCCGAAGGCTATCCAGTAATCCACCAGGGATCACTAATCCAAGTTTCCGCCCGTAGACTAGTATGCGGGCCTCGAGATCCAATCCCGAGTCACGTTAGCCTCTTGTGCAGGGCCCGGAAGGCGAGGGATTTACGGCCAGAGCCCCCTCTGGCACCCAAGCGTCCTCCTGCTCCAAGTAGAACTCAACGGAGAGACCTCTCACGGCGGGTTCGGTCCACGTTCCCGGCGCGGTTAACAACCCCCTTGGTTAGGGTCAGGCAGGCAGTCGGGGGTAACTGAAGCTGCCTCTCCCTTCAGGCCTTCAACCTGAAGTATTTAGATATCTTTTCATCCTTTAGTTCATTGAGCAAACAATGCAAACAGTGCTTTCTAAACTGTTACAAGCACAATCAATTCCAATGGTCGTTTAGCTGGCAAACTGTTAGGGAGTGACTCCTTTTCTCCGAATGCAACCCGCATTCGATCCGGAATCAATTGCAACTTGGCAAGATTCCTATCATTCTTGGGTTAGGGTCATACCCTACCAATACTTTAGGTTTTGTTATGGTAGATTCCAGCGACCATATCGCTTCAATCTATTGATTGGTCAATTGCTTCCAGGCAAATACCTAACTTTCCTTTTCCTTAGCAACTATTTCCCAGGAAAGGTGATGTAACAGGATGATTACTCGTCCTTTTGTAGGTTATCTTAGCGCAATAACTTGCCAACATCATTTCCAAGAAATGACAAAACTCTCTTGTGGACAAATCTCAAGTCTATGCGACGTGGCAACTTTTTGTACATGTGTTGTATCTCTTCCACGGGATCATTTCACCCATTGAATGGCGTATTCAGGTTACGGAATTAACTTCAGGCGAGTAGCAGGGTTTAGGGTGTCTTCTTACCCAACCTATTCCTAACTATATTGGTCCACGGTCCTAGGACTTTTCAACCCAGTCGGAGTTTCATCATTTGAACGAATGATCCTTAGGATAAAACCTTGGATCATTTTATGCATGAGCATCCAATTGATTCGACATCTCGTGAATGTGTGTAAGGTCTTTGGGTTTGCGGGTTTTGACTTGGCAACCAGTGTAAAACTAGGTCGAATTCTTATTGCACTAAACCCTAGTTAGCACTTGAGATACCTATCATATCGACCCAACCATGTCCATAAGAATCCTTGTGGTTTAGGTGACTTAGTCAACTCAATATACTTGTCTTGCGTCACGGATGAACCTTTCCTAAAGGTAATAAACTAGATCTAGTGGAGATTAATAGTTACAATTACACCAATGCGTGTAAACATGCGATTCACTGCTTCTACGCATCACATGGTTCACAATAACCCTATCCTTCCTTGGTAAGGTAAAAATGCCTGATAACCTGGACACTAACTTTCCTAGGTCCTACTAGGACTTACATCAAATAGTCAGGCCTACAACCTTATTGTCTATACTTAAAATCTTATGCTTTGTCTCCTAAATGCGGCTCCTAATGAATGACATTTTTGCATGATGACTATGCAATACGCAACGTTCTCCTAGCTACAATGAAGTTCATACAAAACTACAGCTAGTGATAATTTATTCCATTTTACATGCCACTTGCAAGCCCATAAGATAATTTCCGTACTCTCTTCTATTTCTTTTCGGATAATATCTTATGGGTGTTAACTTTTCCTCATGAAATCATTACGAGGAGGATGTTGCCTAACATGCGGCACATACTTATTCCTACCATGTCTAAGAAGAAAAAATGCACTTATAAATTCCATTTCTTTGCCTAAGTAATATATGTTTAGACTCATTACTTTGATAACGTACCAAAATAGCATCATGCAGCTAGTCTCCTAAGGCGGGCAACCCGTTTCAATTTCATGGCATGCTTCAACCTTGCCTATCGTTTCAAGAGATACTTTATCAAATGTCTTTTTACCACTGCCACACGCATTAAAAATAAGCGTAAAAATGCATTCTTCCCTATGGAACTAAGCGCACCTAATCATTTCTTTAAGCGAAAATAAACTTGAAAGAACCTGGACTTGTGGGCTCGGGGAGATATCCACTTGTATGCTCGGAGATGAACCTTCCGCAGGCGCACCTTGTGATCTTTTTGGGGCCATCGTGGGCGTGGTCTCGGCTTCTGGTTAGTCTTTGCGATCTACGAATTGACTTGCCTTGGCATGCAACCTCCCGACCTTTGCCTTTTTCCCTCGTACGCAGGAGATTCCTTTACGAGATTTCGGATAAATGGTGCTTGCGGAAGAGGGCTTTATGAGTTCTTTAGGGAAAACCCGGGTTGGCACGGAATTGATTCACGGATGGCTTGTGGGCTTTGAAGTCTTTTTGCGAAAAGCCTTTTACGAAGGGTCTTGTGGGAGGTCTTTATGGGCTTCACCTTCTCCTCTTCAAAGTCCCGGGGAGGGGGGTATGAACGGGTCTATGGGGATGTAGTGGGAAGGGGGACTTAAGGAAGCCCCCCCCTTAGAAGCTTCTTAAGAAGCTTCTAAGAAGCTTCTAGTCGTCAGCAGCACGTCGATGGGGGGGGGAAGGGGTCGTGATCCAGGCGGGCGGCGGACTGGCGGACTGGGGGACTGCAGCGCGGCGACCTCCTACAGCACGGCGACCTCCTGCTGCAGCACGGCGACCTCCTCCTACAGCCGGCCTCTGTCTGCACGGTCCTCCCCTCTAGCCTCCCCCCCTCTAGCTAGGGGGTGTTTATATAGGCATGGGGGGGGAAAAGGCCTCCACCACGTGGAGGACTCATGGCCTTCCCTCCTCATGCATTCCCTACTCACTCTTCCTTAGGCCATACCTCCCCACACTCCCTCTCCTCCAGCCATGCATCGGCTGGGGGAAGGGATAATTAAAAAAATTTGCCTAAAATTTATCCAATTGTCCCTTCAAAAAGGGTGTTCCCTCGCGACTTTTACGGTCCTCAACCCCAGCCTCTAATTCACAATGTGGAGGCTACATTTTTGGAGCGTGAATGGTATAGATTATGCTCACAATAATACGATGTAGGGGATAACCTTGCACAGGGTTTACACGGCGTGCGGGAAGTTAATATTTACGGTACGCAGTGCGCGGAAATATTACATTCTCTCCCCCTTAGAAGAATCGAGATGTCCTCATCTCGAGATAAACTGGGGATATTGAAGATTGAGAGAGCTTTCATCCATCCAGGTAGCATCCTCTTCGGGATAATCTTTCCACCGGACGAGGCATTCTTTCAAGGTTCTAGATCTCAATTGTCTCTCCCTGACATCTAAAATCTTTTCCGGTCTTAGTTCAAGGACTCCTTGACTAGGCATTACAATTTGTTGGTCATCAAGTACATGATTTGGGTTGGGTACATATTTTTTTAAGAGACTAATATGGAACACATTGTGAACCTTTAGGTTATCAGGAAGTTGCAATTTATAAGCATTGGGTCCCAGGCATTTGAGGATTTTATACGGTCCACAATACCTTGGACTTAGCTTCTTGCATTCACCTAGAGATAGAGGACTCTTTTTCGGCCGTACACGAATGAAGACCATGTCTCCTTCTCCGAAGACCCTCTCTTGGCGTTTCAAATCCGCATATGCCTTTTGTCTATCTTTGGCTGCTTGTATATCTTGTCTTATTGACCTTATTTGGTCATCCATGTCCTCCAACATTTGTCTTGAAGCTTCCACCCTTAGGGTAGGATCAGAATAATTTAGGGGACTTCGACAATCATGACCATACAATGCCTGGAAAGGGGTCATTTGAATGCTCTGCTGGTAAGAAGCGTTGTAGGCAAATTCTACTGACGGTAAGTACTGAATCCATCTCTTCGGTTCCCGACAGCAGTAAGCCCTAAGCATATCCTCAATGATTTGATTTACTCGCTCTGTTTGTCCATCTGTTTGGGGATGGTAGGCAGTGCTAAAACAGAGTTGAGTTCCAATAGCTTCAAAGATAGCTCTCCAAAATTGTGAAGTGAAGAGAGAGTCTCGATCGCTAATGATCCTTCTAGGTAACCCATGTAGCTTGAATATTTCTTTGATAAACACTCTTGCAATGTCGGAGGCTTTATAGTTTGTCTTTACTGGAATCAGGTGTGCAACCTTAGTAAGCATGTCAACTACAACCATAATGGAGTTGTATCCTCCTTGGACTTGGGGTAAGCCCACCACAAAATCCATACTGATGAATTCCCATTTCATTTGGGGAATGTCAAGTGGTTGTAATTTTCCTGGCATCATGACATGTTCAGCCTTGATACGTTGGCAAGACAAACATTCAGTGACATATTTGAGAACGTCACCTTCGAGTCTCTCCCAATGATAGCTCTTCCTAACTGCATTAAGAGTTTTTGCATAGCCAGGATGTCCCGCGAAAGGGGAATCATGAGCTTCCCATAATATCTTCTGCTTAAGTGACTGGCTTGTTGGTATACATAACCTTGTTCTGTAATAGACAAGTCCATTATCAGTGGGAAATTCCCGATACTTAGCTTGTGACTTCAGATTCTGCTCTTTGGTAGCTATTTCTTTTATCATGGTTTGGTAGGCCAAATCATGGCTTGCTTCTTCTTTAGCTAGTTCGAGTATAGGGTTGCTTGGCATAGATACCTTTGTAGCCAGAGATCTGGCCGTTGATGGATTCTGCAAGATTAGGGAGTTTAGGAATGCCTTGCGACTGAGTGCATCGGCAACTACATTCTCTTTCCCCGGTCGATACTCGATTTCAAAATCATACTCCTCCAATACTTCGATCCATCGACGTTGCCTCATGTTGAGCTCGTTCTGGGTAAAAATCCATTTGAGACTCTTATGATCTGTTACTAGAGTAAACTTGTTACCCAACAGGTAGTGTCTCCAAAGCTTTAGAGCATGGATGACAGCTAATAACTCCAGATCATGCGTGGCATAATTCTTTTCATGATTCTTCAATTTCCTTGAAGAGTATGCTACTGGATGACCTTCCTGCATGAGTACACACCCCAAGGCAAGAATGCTGGCATCAGTTACTACCTCGAACTCCTTATTGAGGTCGGGAAGTTTCAGAATAGGTGCTGATGCCAAACATTGCTTCAATTGGTCGAAGCTATTTTGCTCGGGAGTTGACCATGTAACAGAAGTCTGCTTCTTTAGTAAGTCGGTAAGAGGTGCTGCAATCAAAGCACAGTTTTTGATAAAGACCCTATACCATCCTGTCTAGCCAAGAAAACTGCGTATTTCTTTAACGGATACTGGTATTGGCCATTCAAGCACATCTCTGACTTTGGCTGGGTCTACTGATATTCCTTCTGATGATACTATGAATCCTAGATATTCAATCTGACGTTTGAAGAATGCACACTTCTTCATTTTTGCATACAGCTTATGAGACCTCATTGTCTCAAGGACAATCCGTAGTTGAGGTTCATGATCTTCTTCCTGTTTAGAATAGACTAAAATATCATCGAAGAAGACAAGCACGAAATCATCAAGATATGGTCTAAAGATATCCTTTATGTTAACCTATTGAATGTGGCAGGCACATTCGTAAGCCCTAATCCAGTAGTTGCTTGAGTTGTTCCTTCAACTCAATTGCTTCCGATATAGACATTCTATAGGGTCTCTTCGCAATTGGCACAGCTCCTATTACTAGCTTGATCTCATGATCTACTTCACTTTGAAGCGAGAGTTCTGTTAACTCTTCAGAAGCTACGTCCACGTATCCCTTCAGCCAAGTGACCAAATCACTTTACTTCTTTATCAATATTCATAGTCAAGACAATCGGAAAAAAAAAGTTTTATTCCATTCATATCAGCATAGCCCTTTCGAGGTACAATTATTTCTTGGGGCGATGGAACAAGTTAATACATTAATTCGAGGAGAATAAGATATTATTGCATTCAGCTACAGGAACTGAGTAGTAGTACGGATTGGGGTCATCGATTTTCAGGAATCGATAGTTCATTGGAAGATTAGGGTATCTTTTCCTTTGATATCCCTTCTTCTCATGACGTCCCAAAACCTTGATTCGGTCGGCAGGGATTCTTTGAATCACTTCCCCGTACACATACTTATTCTGGTTAACCCTTCGACCTCCGACCTGTAGGGTCGCGTTTGCATGAGCCTCAACAAAGACGAACAGCTTTACGATCTTCAAACCCTCCATCCACTTGATTCTCTTCAAGTTAATTTGAAGGTACACAGGTTGATAGGCAGTTATGTAATAGATCCCTAAAACACCCATCCATCTCCATTCCACGTACACAGGTGATGGATTGTAAATGCGGTCTAGGATGTTCATCATTTCAATTCTCTGCCTATAATGCGGAGAATGCATTGCCGTCATAAACATGATCCGGAACACCAAAAACTTGTTCCACGCCTCGTAATTCTGCAAGACAGTATTGAAGGTAAGGAAATGTTTGGACAGCAACAATTTCTTTGCTTCATTTTTAATGAAATCTCATGAAAACAATTCCATTGTTGGTCGGCTCTGATACCAACTGTAACGTGTCCACTAGAATCCTCTAGGACACGTCTTGGCAGTCCATCGGAAGGCTGTCTAGAGAACTCCGCCCGGCACTCCCATGGAATGTTACGGGCTTTGTAATCTAGGTCTTTCCGCGTCTGCCACGTAGCGGAAGTGTCCTGGCCGTTTCCCACTTAGGATCGACCGGAATTAAGGTTTTCTAGTTTGGTCATTGGCTAGCAGCAACTAGCGTCAGACCCGAGCGAACTACTTTACGCAGAAACGCCAGGTCCGAAGCGGATTCACGCTGCACTTGGTTCAAGGAGAATGGGAAACGAGAGGGATGCAAGGCTCGACCCTCTGCCATAAGGCATAGTCCCATTCCGTTCCCCTAAAACAGCGTGAATTGGGTAATAGTTAATTCTAAGTCATCGTTCTCGTTACTTGTTTTGGAGATGACGATCATCCTCTGTTTGCCGAAGACTTTGAGAAAAGTTCCCGGCTGACCGGGACCACCCATCCATAGGACGGACCCATGGTCCATCCTCCGCACTTTCCTCGGTTTGTTTTAGTTATGTAATTACCTACCACATTAGTTTGACATATAACAAACAGCTTCTTTGATTAACCCTGTTATGCACTGGTTCCTTCACGTAATCTTATCACAGGACATAAAGAAAAACAATGCCAAACAACTTCTTTATTATCATTTTATCCTTTTATCTTTGAAATACAAGGAGTTCCGCCCGTAGGCTTTTCATAATCCGCCCGAAGGCTATCCAGTAATCCACCAGGGATCACTAATCCAAGTTTCCGCCCGTAGACTAGTATGCGGGCCTCGAGATCCAATCCCGAGTCACGTTAGCCTCTTGTGCAGGGCCCGGAAGGCGAGGGATTTACGGCCAGAGCCCCCTCTGGCACCCAAGCGTCCTCCTGCTCCAAGTAGAACTCAACGGAGAGACCTCTCACGGCGGGTTCGGTCCACGTTCCCGGCGCGGTTAACAACCCCCTTGGTTAGGGTCAGGCAGGCAGTCGGGGGTAACTGAAGCTGCCTCTCCCTTCAGGCCTTCAACCTGAAGTATTTAGATATCTTTTCATCCTTTAGTTCATTGAGCAAACAATGCAAACAGTGCTTTCTAAACTGTTACAAGCACAATCAATTCCAATGGTCGTTTAGCTGGCAAACTGTTAGGGAGTGACTCCTTTTCTCCGAATGCAACCCGCATTCGATCCGGAATCAATTGCAACTTGGCAAGATTCCTATCATTCTTGGGTTAGGGTCATACCCTACCAATACTTTAGGTTTTGTTATGGTAGATTCCAGCGACCATATCGCTTCAATCTATTGATTGGTCAATTGCTTCCAGGCAAATACCTAACTTTCCTTTTCCTTAGCAACTATTTCCCAGGAAAGGTGATGTAACAGGATGATTACTCGTCCTTTTGTAGGTTATCTTAGCGCAATAACTTGCCAACATCATTTCCAAGAAATGACAAAACTCTCTTGTGGACAAATCTCAAGTCTATGCGACGTGGCAACTTTTTGTACATGTGTTGTATCTCTTCCACGGGATCATTTCACCCATTGAATGGCGTATTCAGGTTACGGAATTAACTTCAGGCGAGTAGCAGGGTTTAGGGTGTCTTCTTACCCAACCTATTCCTAACTATATTGGTCCACGGTCCTAGGACTTTTCAACCCAGTCGGAGTTTCATCATTTGAACGAATGATCCTTAGGATAAAACCTTGGATCATTTTATGCATGAGCATCCAATTGATTCGACATCTCGTGAATGTGTGTAAGGTCTTTGGGTTTGCGGGTTTTGACTTGGCAACCAGTGTAAAACTAGGTCGAATTCTTATTGCACTAAACCCTAGTTAGCACTTGAGATACCTATCATATCGACCCAACCATGTCCATAAGAATCCTTGTGGTTTAGGTGACTTAGTCAACTCAATATACTTGTCTTGCGTCACGGATGAACCTTTCCTAAAGGTAATAAACTAGATCTAGTGGAGATTAATAGTTACAATTACACCAATGCGTGTAAACATGCGATTCACTGCTTCTACGCATCACATGGTTCACAATAACCCTATCCTTCCTTGGTAAGGTAAAAATGCCTGATAACCTGGACACTAACTTTCCTAGGTCCTACTAGGACTTACATCAAATAGTCAGGCCTACAACCTTATTGTCTATACTTAAAATCTTATGCTTTGTCTCCTAAATGCGGCTCCTAATGAATGACATTTTTGCATGATGACTATGCAATACGCAACGTTCTCCTAGCTACAATGAAGTTCATACAAAACTACAGCTAGTGATAATTTATTCCATTTTACATGCCACTTGCAAGCCCATAAGATAATTTCCGTACTCTCTTCTATTTCTTTTCGGATAATATCTTATGGGTGTTAACTTTTCCTCATGAAATCATTACGAGGAGGATGTTGCCTAACATGCGGCACATACTTATTCCTACCATGTCTAAGAAGAAAAAATGCACTTATAAATTCCATTTCTTTGCCTAAGTAATATATGTTTAGACTCATTACTTTGATAACGTACCAAAATAGCATCATGCAGCTAGTCTCCTAAGGCGGGCAACCCGTTTCAATTTCATGGCATGCTTCAACCTTGCCTATCGTTTCAAGAGATACTTTATCAAATGTCTTTTTACCACTGCCACACGCATTAAAAATAAGCGTAAAAATGCATTCTTCCCTATGGAACTAAGCGCACCTAATCATTTCTTTAAGCGAAAATAAACTTGAAAGAACCTGGACTTGTGGGCTCGGGGAGATATCCACTTGTATGCTCGGAGATGAACCTTCCGCAGGCGCACCTTGTGATCTTTTTGGGGCCATCGTGGGCGTGGTCTCGGCTTCTGGTTAGTCTTTGCGATCTACGAATTGACTTGCCTTGGCATGCAACCTCCCGACCTTTGCCTTTTTCCCTCGTACGCAGGAGATTCCTTTACGAGATTTCGGATAAATGGTGCTTGCGGAAGAGGGCTTTATGAGTTCTTTAGGGAAAACCCGGGTTGGCACGGAATTGATTCACGGATGGCTTGTGGGCTTTGAAGTCTTTTTGCGAAAAGCCTTTTACGAAGGGTCTTGTGGGAGGTCTTTATGGGCTTCACCTTCTCCTCTTCAAAGTCCCGGGGAGGGGGGTATGAACGGGTCTATGGGGATGTAGTGGGAAGGGGGACTTAAGGAAGCCCCCCCCTTAGAAGCTTCTTAAGAAGCTTCTAAGAAGCTTCTAGTCGTCAGCAGCACGTCGATGGGGGGGGGAAGGGGTCGTGATCCAGGCGGGCGGAGGACTGGCGGACTGGGGGACTGCAGCGCGGCGACCTCCTACAGCACGGCGACCTCCTGCTGCAGCACGGCGACCTCCTCCTACAGCCGGCCTCTGTCTGCACGGTCCTCCCCTCTAGCCTCCCCCCCTCTAGCTAGGGGGTGTTTATATAGGCATGGGGGGGGAAAAGGCCTCCACCACGTGGAGGACTCATGGCCTTCCCTCCTCATGCATTCCCTACTCACTCTTCCTTAGGCCATACCTCCCCACACTCCCTCTCCTCCAGCCATGCATCGGCTGGGGGAAGGGATAATTAAAAAAATTTTCCTAAAATTTATCCAATTGTCCCTTCAAAAAGGGTGTTCCCTCGCGACTTTTACGGTCCTCAACCCCAGCCTCTAATTCACAATGTGGAGGCTACATTTTTGGAGCGTGAATGGTATAGATTATGCTCACAATAATACGATGTAGGGGATAACCTTGCACAGGGTTTACACGGCGTGCGGGAAGTTAATATTTACGGTACGCAGTGCGCGGAAATATTACATTCTCTCCCCCTTAGAAGAATCGAGATGTCCTCATCTCGAGATAAACTGGGGATATTGAAGATTGAGAGAGCTTTCATCCATCCAGGTAGCATCCTCTTCGGGATAATCTTTCCACCGGACGAGGCATTCTTTCAAGGTTCTAGATCTCAATTGTCTCTCCCTGACATCTAAAATCTTTTCCGGTCTTAGTTCAAGGACTCCTTGACTAGGCATTACAATTTGTTGGTCATCAAGTACATGATTTGGGTTGGGTACATATTTTTTTAAGAGACTAATATGGAACACATTGTGAACCTTTAGGTTATCAGGAAGTTGCAATTTATAAGCATTGGGTCCCAGGCATTTGAGGATTTTATACGGTCCACAATACCTTGGACTTAGCTTCTTGCATTCACCTAGAGATAGAGGACTCTTTTTCGGCCGTACACGAATGAAGACCATGTCTCCTTCTCCGAAGACCCTCTCTTGGCGTTTCAAATCCGCATATGCCTTTTGTCTATCTTTGGCTGCTTGTATATCTTGTCTTATTGACCTTATTTGGTCATCCATGTCCTCCAACATTTGTCTTGAAGCTTCCACCCTTAGGGTAGGATCAGAATAATTTAGGGGACTTCGACAATCATGACCATACAATGCCTGGAAAGGGGTCATTTGAATGCTCTGCTGGTAAGAAGCGTTGTAGGCAAATTCTACTGACGGTAAGTACTGAATCCATCTCTTCGGTTCCCGACAGCAGTAAGCCCTAAGCATATCCTCAATGATTTGATTTACTCGCTCTGTTTGTCCATCTGTTTGGGGATGGTAGGCAGTGCTAAAACAGAGTTGAGTTCCAATAGCTTCAAAGATAGCTCTCCAAAATTGTGAAGTGAAGAGAGAGTCTCGATCGCTAATGATCCTTCTAGGTAACCCATGTAGCTTGAATATTTCTTTGATAAACACTCTTGCAATGTCGGAGGCTTTATAGTTTGTCTTTACTGGAATCAGGTGTGCAACCTTAGTAAGCATGTCAACTACAACCATAATGGAGTTGTATCCTCCTTGGACTTGGGGTAAGCCCACCACAAAATCCATACTGATGAATTCCCATTTCATTTGGGGAATGTCAAGTGGTTGTAATTTTCCTGGCATCATGACATGTTCAGCCTTGATACGTTGGCAAGACAAACATTCAGTGACATATTTGAGAACGTCACCTTCGAGTCTCTCCCAATGATAGCTCTTCCTAACTGCATTAAGAGTTTTTGCATAGCCAGGATGTCCCGCGAAAGGGGAATCATGAGCTTCCCATAATATCTTCTGCTTAAGTGACTGGCTTGTTGGTATACATAACCTTGTTCTGTAATAGACAAGTCCATTATCAGTGGGAAATTCCCGATACTTAGCTTGTGACTTCAGATTCTGCTCTTTGGTAGCTATTTCTTTTATCATGGTTTGGTAGGCCAAATCATGGCTTGCTTCTTCTTTAGCTAGTTCGAGTATAGGGTTGCTTGGCATAGATACCTTTGTAGCCAGAGATCTGGCCGTTGATGGATTCTGCAAGATTAGGGAGTTTAGGAATGCCTTGCGACTGAGTGCATCGGCAACTACATTCTCTTTCCCCGGTCGATACTCGATTTCAAAATCATACTCCTCCAATACTTCGATCCATCGACGTTGCCTCATGTTGAGCTCGTTCTGGGTAAAAATCCATTTGAGACTCTTATGATCTGTTACTAGAGTAAACTTGTTACCCAACAGGTAGTGTCTCCAAAGCTTTAGAGCATGGATGACAGCTAATAACTCCAGATCATGCGTGGCATAATTCTTTTCATGATTCTTCAATTTCCTTGAAGAGTATGCTACTGGATGACCTTCCTGCATGAGTACACACCCCAAGGCAAGAATGCTGGCATCAGTTACTACCTCGAACTCCTTATTGAGGTCGGGAAGTTTCAGAATAGGTGCTGATGCCAAACATTGCTTCAATTGGTCGAAGCTATTTTGCTCGGGAGTTGACCATGTAACAGAAGTCTGCTTCTTTAGTAAGTCGGTAAGAGGTGCTGCAATCAAAGCACAGTTTTTGATAAAGACCCTATACCATCCTGTCTAGCCAAGAAAACTGCGTATTTCTTTAACGGATACTGGTATTGGCCATTCAAGCACATCTCTGACTTTGGCTGGGTCTACTGATATTCCTTCTGATGATACTATGAATCCTAGATATTCAATCTGACGTTTGAAGAATGCACACTTCTTCATTTTTGCATACAGCTTATGAGACCTCATTGTCTCAAGGACAATCCGTAGTTGAGGTTCATGATCTTCTTCCTGTTTAGAATAGACTAAAATATCATCGAAGAAGACAAGCACGAAATCATCAAGATATGGTCTAAAGATATCCTTTATGTTAACCTATTGAATGTGGCAGGCACATTCGTAAGCCCTAATCCAGTAGTTGCTTGAGTTGTTCCTTCAACTCAATTGCTTCCGATATAGACATTCTATAGGGTCTCTTCGCAATTGGCACAGCTCCTATTACTAGCTTGATCTCATGATCTACTTCACTTTGAAGCGAGAGTTCTGTTAACTCTTCAGAAGCTACGTCCACGTATCCCTTCAGCCAAGTGACCAAATCACTTTACTTCTTTATCAATATTCATAGTCAAGACAATCGGAAAAAAAAAGTTTTATTCCATTCATATCAGCATAGCCCTTTCGAGGTACAATTATTTCTTGGGGCGATGGAACAAGTTAATACATTAATTCGAGGAGAATAAGATATTATTGCATTCAGCTACAGGAACTGAGTAGTAGTACGGATTGGGGTCATCGATTTTCAGGAATCGATAGTTCATTGGAAGATTAGGGTATCTTTTCCTTTGATATCCCTTCTTCTCATGACGTCCCAAAACCTTGATTCGGTCGGCAGGGATTCTTTGAATCACTTCCCCGTACACATACTTATTCTGGTTAACCCTTCGACCTCCGACCTGTAGGGTCGCGTTTGCATGAGCCTCAACAAAGACGAACAGCTTTACGATCTTCAAACCCTCCATCCACTTGATTCTCTTCAAGTTAATTTGAAGGTACACAGGTTGATAGGCAGTTATGTAATAGATCCCTAAAACACCCATCCATCTCCATTCCACGTACACAGGTGATGGATTGTAAATGCGGTCTAGGATGTTCATCATTTCAATTCTCTGCCTATAATGCGGAGAATGCATTGCCGTCATAAACATGATCCGGAACACCAAAAACTTGTTCCACGCCTCGTAATTCTGCAAGACAGTATTGAAGGTAAGGAAATGTTTGGACAGCAACAATTTCTTTGCTTCATTTTTAATGAAATCTCATGAAAACAATTCCATTGTTGGTCGGCTCTGATACCAACTGTAACGTGTCCACTAGAATCCTCTAGGACACGTCTTGGCAGTCCATCGGAAGGCTGTCTAGAGAACTCCGCCCGGCACTCCCATGGAATGTTACGGGCTTTGTAATCTAGGTCTTTCCGCGTCTGCCACGTAGCGGAAGTGTCCTGGCCGTTTCCCACTTAGGATCGACCGGAATTAAGGTTTTCTAGTTTGGTCATTGGCTAGCAGCAACTAGCGTCAGACCCGAGCGAACTACTTTACGCAGAAACGCCAGGTCCGAAGCGGATTCACGCTGCACTTGGTTCAAGGAGAATGGGAAACGAGAGGGATGCAAGGCTCGACCCTCTGCCATAAGGCATAGTCCCATTCCGTTCCCCTAAAACAGCGTGAATTGGGTAATAGTTAATTCTAAGTCATCGTTCTCGTTACTTGTTTTGGAGATGACGATCATCCTCTGTTTGCCGAAGACTTTGAGAAAAGTTCCCGGCTGACCGGGACCACCCATCCATAGGACGGACCCATGGTCCATCCTCCGCACTTTCCTCGGTTTGTTTTAGTTATGTAATTACCTACCACATTAGTTTGACATATAACAAACAGCTTCTTTGATTAACCCTGTTATGCACTGGTTCCTTCACGTAATCTTATCACAGGACATAAAGAAAAACAATGCCAAACAACTTCTTTATTATCATTTTATCCTTTTATCTTTGAAATACAAGGAGTTCCGCCCGTAGGCTTTTCATAATCCGCCCGAAGGCTATCCAGTAATCCACCAGGGATCACTAATCCAAGTTTCCGCCCGTAGACTAGTATGCGGGCCTCGAGATCCAATCCCGAGTCACGTTAGCCTCTTGTGCAGGGCCCGGAAGGCGAGGGATTTACGGCCAGAGCCCCCTCTGGCACCCAAGCGTCCTCCTGCTCCAAGTAGAACTCAACGGAGAGACCTCTCACGGCGGGTTCGGTCCACGTTCCCGGCGCGGTTAACAACCCCCTTGGTTAGGGTCAGGCAGGCAGTCGGGGGTAACTGAAGCTGCCTCTCCCTTCAGGCCTTCAACCTGAAGTATTTAGATATCTTTTCATCCTTTAGTTCATTGAGCAAACAATGCAAACAGTGCTTTCTAAACTGTTACAAGCACAATCAATTCCAATGGTCGTTTAGCTGGCAAACTGTTAGGGAGTGACTCCTTTTCTCCGAATGCAACCCGCATTCGATCCGGAATCAATTGCAACTTGGCAAGATTCCTATCATTCTTGGGTTAGGGTCATACCCTACCAATACTTTAGGTTTTGTTATGGTAGATTCCAGCGACCATATCGCTTCAATCTATTGATTGGTCAATTGCTTCCAGGCAAATACCTAACTTTCCTTTTCCTTAGCAACTATTTCCCAGGAAAGGTGATGTAACAGGATGATTACTCGTCCTTTTGTAGGTTATCTTAGCGCAATAACTTGCCAACATCATTTCCAAGAAATGACAAAACTCTCTTGTGGACAAATCTCAAGTCTATGCGACGTGGCAACTTTTTGTACATGTGTTGTATCTCTTCCACGGGATCATTTCACCCATTGAATGGCGTATTCAGGTTACGGAATTAACTTCAGGCGAGTAGCAGGGTTTAGGGTGTCTTCTTACCCAACCTATTCCTAACTATATTGGTCCACGGTCCTAGGACTTTTCAACCCAGTCGGAGTTTCATCATTTGAACGAATGATCCTTAGGATAAAACCTTAGATCATTTTATGCATGAGCATCCAATTGATTCGACATCTCGTGAATGTGTGTAAGGTCTTTGGGTTTGCGGGTTTTGACTTGGCAACCAGTGTAAAACTAGGTCGAATTCTTATTGCACTAAACCCTAGTTAGCACTTGAGATACCTATCATATCGACCCAACCATGTCCATAAGAATCCTTGTGGTTTAGGTGACTTAGTCAACTCAATATACTTGTCTTGCGTCACGGATGAACCTTTCCTAAAGGTAATAAACTAGATCTAGTGGAGATTAATAGTTACAATTACACCAATGCGTGTAAACATGCGATTCACTGCTTCTACGCATCACATGGTTCACAATAACCCTATCCTTCCTTGGTAAGGTAAAAATGCCTGATAACCTGGACACTAACTTTCCTAGGTCCTACTAGGACTTACATCAAATAGTCAGGCCTACAACCTTATTGTCTATACTTAAAATCTTATGCTTTGTCTCCTAAATGCGGCTCCTAATGAATGACATTTTTGCATGATGACTATGCAATACGCAACGTTCTCCTAGCTACAATGAAGTTCATACAAAACTACAGCTAGTGATAATTTATTCCATTTTACATGCCACTTGCAAGCCCATAAGATAATTTCCGTACTCTCTTCTATTTCTTTTCGGATAATATCTTATGGGTGTTAACTTTTCCTCATGAAATCATTACGAGGAGGATGTTGCCTAACATGCGGCACATACTTATTCCTACCATGTCTAAGAAGAAAAAATGCACTTATAAATTCCATTTCTTTGCCTAAGTAATATATGTTTAGACTCATTACTTTGATAACGTACCAAAATAGCATCATGCAGCTAGTCTCCTAAGGCGGGCAACCCGTTTCAATTTCATGGCATGCTTCAACCTTGCCTATCGTTTCAAGAGATACTTTATCAAATGTCTTTTTACCACTGCCACACGCATTAAAAATAAGCGTAAAAATGCATTCTTCCCTATGGAACTAAGCGCACCTAATCATTTCTTTAAGCGAAAATAAACTTGAAAGAACCTGGACTTGTGGGCTCGGGGAGATATCCACTTGTATGCTCGGAGATGAACCTTCCGCAGGCGCACCTTGTGATCTTTTTGGGGCCATCGTGGGCGTGGTCTCGGCTTCTGGTTAGTCTTTGCGATCTACGAATTGACTTGCCTTGGCATGCAACCTCCCGACCTTTGCCTTTTTCCCTCGTACGCAGGAGATTCCTTTACGAGATTTCGGATAAATGGTGCTTGCGGAAGAGGGCTTTATGAGTTCTTTAGGGAAAACCCGGGTTGGCACGGAATTGATTCACGGATGGCTTGTGGGCTTTGAAGTCTTTTTGCGAAAAGCCTTTTACGAAGGGTCTTGTGGGAGGTCTTTATGGGCTTCACCTTCTCCTCTTCAAAGTCCCGGGGAGGGGGGTATGAACGGGTCTATGGGGATGTAGTGGGAAGGGGGACTTAAGGAAGCCCCCCCCTTAGAAGCTTCTTAAGAAGCTTCTAAGAAGCTTCTAGTCGTCAGCAGCACGTCGATGGGGGGGGGAAGGGGTCGTGATCCAGGCGGGCGGAGGACTGGCGGACTGGGGGACTGCAGCGCGGCGACCTCCTACAGCACGGCGACCTCCTGCTGCAGCACGGCGACCTCCTCCTACAGCCGGCCTCTGTCTGCACGGTCCTCCCCTCTAGCCTCCCCCCCTCTAGCTAGGGGGTGTTTATATAGGCATGGGGGGGGAAAAGGCCTCCACCACGTGGAGGACTCATGGCCTTCCCTCCTCATGCATTCCCTACTCACTCTTCCTTAGGCCATACCTCCCCACACTCCCTCTCCTCCAGCCATGCATCGGCTGGGGGAAGGGATAATTAAAAAAATTTTCCTAAAATTTATCCAATTGTCCCTTCAAAAAGGGTGTTCCCTCGCGACTTTTACGGTCCTCAACCCCAGCCTCTAATTCACAATGTGGAGGCTACATTTTTGGAGCGTGAATGGTATAGATTATGCTCACAATAATACGATGTAGGGGATAACCTTGCACAGGGTTTACACGGCGTGCGGGAAGTTAATATTTACGGTACGCAGTGCGCGGAAATATTACATTCTCTCCCCCTTAGAAGAATCGAGATGTCCTCATCTCGAGATAAACTGGGGATATTGAAGATTGAGAGAGCTTTCATCCATCCAGGTAGCATCCTCTTCGGGATAATCTTTCCACCGGACGAGGCATTCTTTCAAGGTTCTAGATCTCAATTGTCTCTCCCTGACATCTAAAATCTTTTCCGGTCTTAGTTCAAGGACTCCTTGACTAGGCATTACAATTTGTTGGTCATCAAGTACATGATTTGGGTTGGGTACATATTTTTTTAAGAGACTAATATGGAACACATTGTGAACCTTTAGGTTATCAGGAAGTTGCAATTTATAAGCATTGGGTCCCAGGCATTTGAGGATTTTATACGGTCCACAATACCTTGGACTTAGCTTCTTGCATTCACCTAGAGATAGAGGACTCTTTTTCGGCCGTACACGAATGAAGACCATGTCTCCTTCTCCGAAGACCCTCTCTTGGCGTTTCAAATCCGCATATGCCTTTTGTCTATCTTTGGCTGCTTGTATATCTTGTCTTATTGACCTTATTTGGTCATCCATGTCCTCCAACATTTGTCTTGAAGCTTCCACCCTTAGGGTAGGATCAGAATAATTTAGGGGACTTCGACAATCATGACCATACAATGCCTGGAAAGGGGTCATTTGAATGCTCTGCTGGTAAGAAGCGTTGTAGGCAAATTCTACTGACGGTAAGTACTGAATCCATCTCTTCGGTTCCCGACAGCAGTAAGCCCTAAGCATATCCTCAATGATTTGATTTACTCGCTCTGTTTGTCCATCTGTTTGGGGATGGTAGGCAGTGCTAAAACAGAGTTGAGTTCCAATAGCTTCAAAGATAGCTCTCCAAAATTGTGAAGTGAAGAGAGAGTCTCGATCGCTAATGATCCTTCTAGGTAACCCATGTAGCTTGAATATTTCTTTGATAAACACTCTTGCAATGTCGGAGGCTTTATAGTTTGTCTTTACTGGAATCAGGTGTGCAACCTTAGTAAGCATGTCAACTACAACCATAATGGAGTTGTATCCTCCTTGGACTTGGGGTAAGCCCACCACAAAATCCATACTGATGAATTCCCATTTCATTTGGGGAATGTCAAGTGGTTGTAATTTTCCTGGCATCATGACATGTTCAGCCTTGATACGTTGGCAAGACAAACATTCAGTGACATATTTGAGAACGTCACCTTCGAGTCTCTCCCAATGATAGCTCTTCCTAACTGCATTAAGAGTTTTTGCATAGCCAGGATGTCCCGCGAAAGGGGAATCATGAGCTTCCCATAATATCTTCTGCTTAAGTGACTGGCTTGTTGGTATACATAACCTTGTTCTGTAATAGACAAGTCCATTATCAGTGGGAAATTCCCGATACTTAGCTTGTGACTTCAGATTCTGCTCTTTGGTAGCTATTTCTTTTATCATGGTTTGGTAGGCCAAATCATGGCTTGCTTCTTCTTTAGCTAGTTCGAGTATAGGGTTGCTTGGCATAGATACCTTTGTAGCCAGAGATCTGGCCGTTGATGGATTCTGCAAGATTAGGGAGTTTAGGAATGCCTTGCGACTGAGTGCATCGGCAACTACATTCTCTTTCCCCGGTCGATACTCGATTTCAAAATCATACTCCTCCAATACTTCGATCCATCGACGTTGCCTCATGTTGAGCTCGTTCTGGGTAAAAATCCATTTGAGACTCTTATGATCTGTTACTAGAGTAAACTTGTTACCCAACAGGTAGTGTCTCCAAAGCTTTAGAGCATGGATGACAGCTAATAACTCCAGATCATGCGTGGCATAATTCTTTTCATGATTCTTCAATTTCCTTGAAGAGTATGCTACTGGATGACCTTCCTGCATGAGTACACACCCCAAGGCAAGAATGCTGGCATCAGTTACTACCTCGAACTCCTTATTGAGGTCGGGAAGTTTCAGAATAGGTGCTGATGCCAAACATTGCTTCAATTGGTCGAAGCTATTTTGCTCGGGAGTTGACCATGTAACAGAAGTCTGCTTCTTTAGTAAGTCGGTAAGAGGTGCTGCAATCAAAGCACAGTTTTTGATAAAGACCCTATACCATCCTGTCTAGCCAAGAAAACTGCGTATTTCTTTAACGGATACTGGTATTGGCCATTCAAGCACATCTCTGACTTTGGCTGGGTCTACTGATATTCCTTCTGATGATACTATGAATCCTAGATATTCAATCTGACGTTTGAAGAATGCACACTTCTTCATTTTTGCATACAGCTTATGAGACCTCATTGTCTCAAGGACAATCCGTAGTTGAGGTTCATGATCTTCTTCCTGTTTAGAATAGACTAAAATATCATCGAAGAAGACAAGCACGAAATCATCAAGATATGGTCTAAAGATATCCTTTATGTTAACCTATTGAATGTGGCAGGCACATTCGTAAGCCCTAATCCAGTAGTTGCTTGAGTTGTTCCTTCAACTCAATTGCTTCCGATATAGACATTCTATAGGGTCTCTTCGCAATTGGCACAGCTCCTATTACTAGCTTGATCTCATGATCTACTTCACTTTGAAGCGAGAGTTCTGTTAACTCTTCAGAAGCTACGTCCACGTATCCCTTCAGCCAAGTGACCAAATCACTTTACTTCTTTATCAATATTCATAGTCAAGACAATCGGAAAAAAAAAGTTTTATTCCATTCATATCAGCATAGCCCTTTCGAGGTACAATTATTTCTTGGGGCGATGGAACAAGTTAATACATTAATTCGAGGAGAATAAGATATTATTGCATTCAGCTACAGGAACTGAGTAGTAGTACGGATTGGGGTCATCGATTTTCAGGAATCGATAGTTCATTGGAAGATTAGGGTATCTTTTCCTTTGATATCCCTTCTTCTCATGACGTCCCAAAACCTTGATTCGGTCGGCAGGGATTCTTTGAATCACTTCCCCGTACACATACTTATTCTGGTTAACCCTTCGACCTCCGACCTGTAGGGTCGCGTTTGCATGAGCCTCAACAAAGACGAACAGCTTTACGATCTTCAAACCCTCCATCCACTTGATTCTCTTCAAGTTAATTTGAAGGTACACAGGTTGATAGGCAGTTATGTAATAGATCCCTAAAACACCCATCCATCTCCATTCCACGTACACAGGTGATGGATTGTAAATGCGGTCTAGGATGTTCATCATTTCAATTCTCTGCCTATAATGCGGAGAATGCATTGCCGTCATAAACATGATCCGGAACACCAAAAACTTGTTCCACGCCTCGTAATTCTGCAAGACAGTATTGAAGGTAAGGAAATGTTTGGACAGCAACAATTTCTTTGCTTCATTTTTAATGAAATCTCATGAAAACAATTCCATTGTTGGTCGGCTCTGATACCAACTGTAACGTGTCCACTAGAATCCTCTAGGACACGTCTTGGCAGTCCATCGGAAGGCTGTCTAGAGAACTCCGCCCGGCACTCCCATGGAATGTTACGGGCTTTGTAATCTAGGTCTTTCCGCGTCTGCCACGTAGCGGAAGTGTCCTGGCCGTTTCCCACTTAGGATCGACCGGAATTAAGGTTTTCTAGTTTGGTCATTGGCTAGCAGCAACTAGCGTCAGACCCGAGCGAACTACTTTACGCAGAAACGCCAGGTCCGAAGCGGATTCACGCTGCACTTGGTTCAAGGAGAATGGGAAACGAGAGGGATGCAAGGCTCGACCCTCTGCCATAAGGCATAGTCCCATTCCGTTCCCCTAAAACAGCGTGAATTGGGTAATAGTTAATTCTAAGTCATCGTTCTCGTTACTTGTTTTGGAGATGACGATCATCCTCTGTTTGCCGAAGACTTTGAGAAAAGTTCCCGGCTGACCGGGACCACCCATCCATAGGACGGACCCATGGTCCATCCTCCGCACTTTCCTCGGTTTGTTTTAGTTATGTAATTACCTACCACATTAGTTTGACATATAACAAACAGCTTCTTTGATTAACCCTGTTATGCACTGGTTCCTTCACGTAATCTTATCACAGGACATAAAGAAAAACAATGCCAAACAACTTCTTTATTATCATTTTATCCTTTTATCTTTGAAATACAAGGAGTTCCGCCCGTAGGCTTTTCATAATCCGCCCGAAGGCTATCCAGTAATCCACCAGGGATCACTAATCCAAGTTTCCGCCCGTAGACTAGTATGCGGGCCTCGAGATCCAATCCCGAGTCACGTTAGCCTCTTGTGCAGGGCCCGGAAGGCGAGGGATTTACGGCCAGAGCCCCCTCTGGCACCCAAGCGTCCTCCTGCTCCAAGTAGAACTCAACGGAGAGACCTCTCACGGCGGGTTCGGTCCACGTTCCCGGCGCGGTTAACAACCCCCTTGGTTAGGGTCAGGCAGGCAGTCGGGGGTAACTGAAGCTGCCTCTCCCTTCAGGCCTTCAACCTGAAGTATTTAGATATCTTTTCATCCTTTAGTTCATTGAGCAAACAATGCAAACAGTGCTTTCTAAACTGTTACAAGCACAATCAATTCCAATGGTCGTTTAGCTGGCAAACTGTTAGGGAGTGACTCCTTTTCTCCGAATGCAACCCGCATTCGATCCGGAATCAATTGCAACTTGGCAAGATTCCTATCATTCTTGGGTTAGGGTCATACCCTACCAATACTTTAGGTTTTGTTATGGTAGATTCCAGCGACCATATCGCTTCAATCTATTGATTGGTCAATTGCTTCCAGGCAAATACCTAACTTTCCTTTTCCTTAGCAACTATTTCCCAGGAAAGGTGATGTAACAGGATGATTACTCGTCCTTTTGTAGGTTATCTTAGCGCAATAACTTGCCAACATCATTTCCAAGAAATGACAAAACTCTCTTGTGGACAAATCTCAAGTCTATGCGACGTGGCAACTTTTTGTACATGTGTTGTATCTCTTCCACGGGATCATTTCACCCATTGAATGGCGTATTCAGGTTACGGAATTAACTTCAGGCGAGTAGCAGGGTTTAGGGTGTCTTCTTACCCAACCTATTCCTAACTATATTGGTCCACGGTCCTAGGACTTTTCAACCCAGTCGGAGTTTCATCATTTGAACGAATGATCCTTAGGATAAAACCTTAGATCATTTTATGCATGAGCATCCAATTGATTCGACATCTCGTGAATGTGTGTAAGGTCTTTGGGTTTGCGGGTTTTGACTTGGCAACCAGTGTAAAACTAGGTCGAATTCTTATTGCACTAAACCCTAGTTAGCACTTGAGATACCTATCATATCGACCCAACCATGTCCATAAGAATCCTTGTGGTTTAGGTGACTTAGTCAACTCAATATACTTGTCTTGCGTCACGGATGAACCTTTCCTAAAGGTAATAAACTAGATCTAGTGGAGATTAATAGTTACAATTACACCAATGCGTGTAAACATGCGATTCACTGCTTCTACGCATCACATGGTTCACAATAACCCTATCCTTCCTTGGTAAGGTAAAAATGCCTGATAACCTGGACACTAACTTTCCTAGGTCCTACTAGGACTTACATCAAATAGTCAGGCCTACAACCTTATTGTCTATACTTAAAATCTTATGCTTTGTCTCCTAAATGCGGCTCCTAATGAATGACATTTTTGCATGATGACTATGCAATACGCAACGTTCTCCTAGCTACAATGAAGTTCATACAAAACTACAGCTAGTGATAATTTATTCCATTTTACATGCCACTTGCAAGCCCATAAGATAATTTCCGTACTCTCTTCTATTTCTTTTCGGATAATATCTTATGGGTGTTAACTTTTCCTCATGAAATCATTACGAGGAGGATGTTGCCTAACATGCGGCACATACTTATTCCTACCATGTCTAAGAAGAAAAAATGCACTTATAAATTCCATTTCTTTGCCTAAGTAATATATGTTTAGACTCATTACTTTGATAACGTACCAAAATAGCATCATGCAGCTAGTCTCCTAAGGCGGGCAACCCGTTTCAATTTCATGGCATGCTTCAACCTTGCCTATCGTTTCAAGAGATACTTTATCAAATGTCTTTTTACCACTGCCACACGCATTAAAAATAAGCGTAAAAATGCATTCTTCCCTATGGAACTAAGCGCACCTAATCATTTCTTTAAGCGAAAATAAACTTGAAAGAACCTGGACTTGTGGGCTCGGGGAGATATCCACTTGTATGCTCGGAGATGAACCTTCCGCAGGCGCACCTTGTGATCTTTTTGGGGCCATCGTGGGCGTGGTCTCGGCTTCTGGTTAGTCTTTGCGATCTACGAATTGACTTGCCTTGGCATGCAACCTCCCGACCTTTGCCTTTTTCCCTCGTACGCAGGAGATTCCTTTACGAGATTTCGGATAAATGGTGCTTGCGGAAGAGGGCTTTATGAGTTCTTTAGGGAAAACCCGGGTTGGCACGGAATTGATTCACGGATGGCTTGTGGGCTTTGAAGTCTTTTTGCGAAAAGCCTTTTACGAAGGGTCTTGTGGGAGGTCTTTATGGGCTTCACCTTCTCCTCTTCAAAGTCCCGGGGAGGGGGGTATGAACGGGTCTATGGGGATGTAGTGGGAAGGGGGACTTAAGGAAGCCCCCCCCTTAGAAGCTTCTTAAGAAGCTTCTAAGAAGCTTCTAGTCGTCAGCAGCACGTCGATGGGGGGGGGAAGGGGTCGTGATCCAGGCGGGCGGCGGACTGGCGGACTGGGGGACTGCAGCGCGGCGACCTCCTACAGCACGGCGACCTCCTGCTGCAGCACGGCGACCTCCTCCTACAGCCGGCCTCTGTCTGCACGGTCCTCCCCTCTAGCCTCCCCCCCTCTAGCTAGGGGGTGTTTATATAGGCATGGGGGGGGAAAAGGCCTCCACCACGTGGAGGACTCATGGCCTTCCCTCCTCATGCATTCCCTACTCACTCTTCCTTAGGCCATACCTCCCCACACTCCCTCTCCTCCAGCCATGCATCGGCTGGGGGAAGGGATAATTAAAAAAATTTGCCTAAAATTTATCCAATTGTCCCTTCAAAAAGGGTGTTCCCTCGCGACTTTTACGGTCCTCAACCCCAGCCTCTAATTCACAATGTGGAGGCTACATTTTTGGAGCGTGAATGGTATAGATTATGCTCACAATAATACGATGTAGGGGATAACCTTGCACAGGGTTTACACGGCGTGCGGGAAGTTAATATTTACGGTACGCAGTGCGCGGAAATATTACATTCTCTCCCCCTTAGAAGAATCGAGATGTCCTCATCTCGAGATAAACTGGGGATATTGAAGATTGAGAGAGCTTTCATCCATCCAGGTAGCATCCTCTTCGGGATAATCTTTCCACCGGACGAGGCATTCTTTCAAGGTTCTAGATCTCAATTGTCTCTCCCTGACATCTAAAATCTTTTCCGGTCTTAGTTCAAGGACTCCTTGACTAGGCATTACAATTTGTTGGTCATCAAGTACATGATTTGGGTTGGGTACATATTTTTTTAAGAGACTAATATGGAACACATTGTGAACCTTTAGGTTATCAGGAAGTTGCAATTTATAAGCATTGGGTCCCAGGCATTTGAGGATTTTATACGGTCCACAATACCTTGGACTTAGCTTCTTGCATTCACCTAGAGATAGAGGACTCTTTTTCGGCCGTACACGAATGAAGACCATGTCTCCTTCTCCGAAGACCCTCTCTTGGCGTTTCAAATCCGCATATGCCTTTTGTCTATCTTTGGCTGCTTGTATATCTTGTCTTATTGACCTTATTTGGTCATCCATGTCCTCCAACATTTGTCTTGAAGCTTCCACCCTTAGGGTAGGATCAGAAAAATTTAGGGGACTTCGACAATCATGACCATACAATGCCTGGAAAGGGGTCATTTGAATGCTCTGCTGGTAAGAAGCGTTGTAGGCAAATTCTACTGACGGTAAGTACTGAATCCATCTCTTCGGTTCCCGACAGCAGTAAGCCCTAAGCATATCCTCAATGATTTGATTTACTCGCTCTGTTTGTCCATCTGTTTGGGGATGGTAGGCAGTGCTAAAACAGAGTTGAGTTCCAATAGCTTCAAAGATAGCTCTCCAAAATTGTGAAGTGAAGAGAGAGTCTCGATCGCTAATGATCCTTCTAGGTAACCCATGTAGCTTGAATATTTCTTTGATAAACACTCTTGCAATGTCGGAGGCTTTATAGTTTGTCTTTACTGGAATCAGGTGTGCAACCTTAGTAAGCATGTCAACTACAACCATAATGGAGTTGTATCCTCCTTGGACTTGGGGTAAGCCCACCACAAAATCCATACTGATGAATTCCCATTTCATTTGGGGAATGTCAAGTGGTTGTAATTTTCCTGGCATCATGACATGTTCAGCCTTGATACGTTGGCAAGACAAACATTCAGTGACATATTTGAGAACGTCACCTTCGAGTCTCTCCCAATGATAGCTCTTCCTAACTGCATTAAGAGTTTTTGCATAGCCAGGATGTCCCGCGAAAGGGGAATCATGAGCTTCCCATAATATCTTCTGCTTAAGTGACTGGCTTGTTGGTATACATAACCTTGTTCTGTAATAGACAAGTCCATTATCAGTGGGAAATTCCCGATACTTAGCTTGTGACTTCAGATTCTGCTCTTTGGTAGCTATTTCTTTTATCATGGTTTGGTAGGCCAAATCATGGCTTGCTTCTTCTTTAGCTAGTTCGAGTATAGGGTTGCTTGGCATAGATACCTTTGTAGCCAGAGATCTGGCCGTTGATGGATTCTGCAAGATTAGGGAGTTTAGGAATGCCTTGCGACTGAGTGCATCGGCAACTACATTCTCTTTCCCCGGTCGATACTCGATTTCAAAATCATACTCCTCCAATACTTCGATCCATCGACGTTGCCTCATGTTGAGCTCGTTCTGGGTAAAAATCCATTTGAGACTCTTATGATCTGTTACTAGAGTAAACTTGTTACCCAACAGGTAGTGTCTCCAAAGCTTTAGAGCATGGATGACAGCTAATAACTCCAGATCATGCGTGGCATAATTCTTTTCATGATTCTTCAATTTCCTTGAAGAGTATGCTACTGGATGACCTTCCTGCATGAGTACACACCCCAAGGCAAGAATGCTGGCATCAGTTACTACCTCGAACTCCTTATTGAGGTCGGGAAGTTTCAGAATAGGTGCTGATGCCAAACATTGCTTCAATTGGTCGAAGCTATTTTGCTCGGGAGTTGACCATGTAACAGAAGTCTGCTTCTTTAGTAAGTCGGTAAGAGGTGCTGCAATCAAAGCACAGTTTTTGATAAAGACCCTATACCATCCTGTCTAGCCAAGAAAACTGCGTATTTCTTTAACGGATACTGGTATTGGCCATTCAAGCACATCTCTGACTTTGGCTGGGTCTACTGATATTCCTTCTGATGATACTATGAATCCTAGATATTCAATCTGACGTTTGAAGAATGCACACTTCTTCATTTTTGCATACAGCTTATGAGACCTCATTGTCTCAAGGACAATCCGTAGTTGAGGTTCATGATCTTCTTCCTGTTTAGAATAGACTAAAATATCATCGAAGAAGACAAGCACGAAATCATCAAGATATGGTCTAAAGATATCCTTTATTAACCTATTGAATGTGGCAGGCACATTCGTAAGCCCTAATCCAGTAGTTGCTTGAGTTGTTCCTTCAACTCAATTGCTTCCGATATAGACATTCTATAGGGTCTCTTCGCAATTGGCACAGCTCCTATTACTAGCTTGATCTCATGATCTACTTCACTTTGAAGCGAGAGTTCTGTTAACTCTTCAGAAGCTACGTCCACGTATCCCTTCAGCCAAGTGACCAAATCACTTTACTTCTTTATCAATATTCATAGTCAAGACAATCGGAAAAAAAAAGTTTTATTCCATTCATATCAGCATAGCCCTTTCGAGGTACAATTATTTCTTGGGGCGATGGAACAAGTTAATACATTAATTCGAGGAGAATAAGATATTATTGCATTCAGCTACAGGAACTGAGTAGTAGTACGGATTGGGGTCATCGATTTTCAGGAATCGATAGTTCATTGGAAGATTAGGGTATCTTTTCCTTTGATATCCCTTCTTCTCATGACGTCCCAAAACCTTGATTCGGTCGGCAGGGATTCTTTGAATCACTTCCCCGTACACATACTTATTCTGGTTAACCCTTCGACCTCCGACCTGTAGGGTCGCGTTTGCATGAGCCTCAACAAAGACGAACAGCTTTACGATCTTCAAACCCTCCATCCACTTGATTCTCTTCAAGTTAATTTGAAGGTACACAGGTTGATAGGCAGTTATGTAATAGATCCCTAAAACACCCATCCATCTCCATTCCACGTACACAGGTGATGGATTGTAAATGCGGTCTAGGATGTTCATCATTTCAATTCTCTGCCTATAATGCGGAGAATGCATTGCCGTCATAAACATGATCCGGAACACCAAAAACTTGTTCCACGCCTCGTAATTCTGCAAGACAGTATTGAAGGTAAGGAAATGTTTGGACAGCAACAATTTCTTTGCTTCATTTTTAATGAAATCTCATGAAAACAATTCCATTGTTGGTCGGCTCTGATACCAACTGTAACGTGTCCACTAGAATCCTCTAGGACACGTCTTGGCAGTCCATCGGAAGGCTGTCTAGAGAACTCCGCCCGGCACTCCCATGGAATGTTACGGGCTTTGTAATCTAGGTCTTTCCGCGTCTGCCACGTAGCGGAAGTGTCCTGGCCGTTTCCCACTTAGGATCGACCGGAATTAAGGTTTTCTAGTTTGGTCATTGGCTAGCAGCAACTAGCGTCAGACCCGAGCGAACTACTTTACGCAGAAACGCCAGGTCCGAAGCGGATTCACGCTGCACTTGGTTCAAGGAGAATGGGAAACGAGAGGGATGCAAGGCTCGACCCTCTGCCATAAGGCATAGTCCCATTCCGTTCCCCTAAAACAGCGTGAATTGGGTAATAGTTAATTCTAAGTCATCGTTCTCGTTACTTGTTTTGGAGATGACGATCATCCTCTGTTTGCCGAAGACTTTGAGAAAAGTTCCCGGCTGACCGGGACCACCCATCCATAGGACGGACCCATGGTCCATCCTCCGCACTTTCCTCGGTTTGTTTTAGTTATGTAATTACCTACCACATTAGTTTGACATATAACAAACAGCTTCTTTGATTAACCCTGTTATGCACTGGTTCCTTCACGTAATCTTATCACAGGACATAAAGAAAAACAATGCCAAACAACTTCTTTATTATCATTTTATCCTTTTATCTTTGAAATACAAGGAGTTCCGCCCGTAGGCTTTTCATAATCCGCCCGAAGGCTATCCAGTAATCCACCAGGGATCACTAATCCAAGTTTCCGCCCGTAGACTAGTATGCGGGCCTCGAGATCCAATCCCGAGTCACGTTAGCCTCTTGTGCAGGGCCCGGAAGGCGAGGGATTTACGGCCAGAGCCCCCTCTGGCACCCAAGCGTCCTTCTGCTCCAAGTAGAACTCAACGGAGAGACCTCTCACGGCGGGTTCGGTCCACGTTCCCGGCGCGGTTAACAACCCCCTTGGTTAGGGTCAGGCAGGCAGTCGGGGGTAACTGAAGCTGCCTCTCCCTTCAGGCCTTCAACCTGAAGTATTTAGATATCTTTTCATCCTTTAGTTCATTGAGCAAACAATGCAAACAGTGCTTTCTAAACTGTTACAAGCACAATCAATTCCAATGGTCGTTTAGCTGGCAAACTGTTAAGGAGTGACTCCTTTTCTCCGAATGCAACCCGCATTCGATCCGGAATCAATTGCAACTTGGCAAGATTCCTATCATTCTTGGGTTAGGGTCATACCCTACCAATACTTTAGGTTTTGTTATGGTAGATTCCAGCGACCATATCGCTTCAATCTATTGATTGGTCAATTGCTTCCAGGCAAATACCTAACTTTCCTTTTCCTTAGCAACTATTTCCCAGGAAAGGTGATGTAACAGGATGATTACTCGTCCTTTTGTAGGTTATCTTAGCGCAATAACTTGCCAACATCATTTCCAAGAAATGACAAAACTCTCTTGTGGACAAATCTCAAGTCTATGCGACGTGGCAACTTTTTGTACATGTGTTGTATCTCTTCCACGGGATCATTTCACCCATTGAATGGCGTATTCAGGTTACGGAATTAACTTCAGGCGAGTAGCAGGGTTTAGGGTGTCTTCTTACCCAACCTATTCCTAACTATATTGGTCCACGGTCCTAGGACTTTTCAACCCAGTCGGAGTTTCATCATTTGAACGAATGATCCTTAGGATAAAACCTTAGATCATTTTATGCATGAGCATCCAATTGATTCGACATCTCGTGAATGTGTGTAAGGTCTTTGGGTTTGCGGGTTTTGACTTGGCAACCAGTGTAAAACTAGGTCGAATTCTTATTGCACTAAACCCTAGTTAGCACTTGAGATACCTATCATATCGACCCAACCATGTCCATAAGAATCCTTGTGGTTTAGGTGACTTAGTCAACTCAATATACTTGTCTTGCGTCACGGATGAACCTTTCCTAAAGGTAATAAACTAGATCTAGTGGAGATTAATAGTTACAATTACACCAATGCGTGTAAACATGCGATTCACTGCTTCTACGCATCACATGGTTCACAATAACCCTATCCTTCCTTGGTAAGGTAAAAATGCCTGATAACCTGGACACTAACTTTCCTAGGTCCTACTAGGACTTACATCAAATAGTCAGGCCTACAACCTTATTGTCTATACTTAAAATCTTATGCTTTGTCTCCTAAATGCGGCTCCTAATGAATGACATTTTTGCATGATGACTATGCAATACGCAACGTTCTCCTAGCTACAATGAAGTTCATACAAAACTACAGCTAGTGATAATTTATTCCATTTTACATGCCACTTGCAAGCCCATAAGATAATTTCCGTACTCTCTTCTATTTCTTTTCGGATAATATCTTATGGGTGTTAACTTTTCCTCATGAAATCATTACGAGGAGGATGTTGCCTAACATGCGGCACATACTTATTCCTACCATGTCTAAGAAGAAAAAATGCACTTATAAATTCCATTTCTTTGCCTAAGTAATATATGTTTAGACTCATTACTTTGATAACGTACCAAAATAGCATCATGCAGCTAGTCTCCTAAGGCGGGCAACCCGTTTCAATTTCATGGCATGCTTCAACCTTGCCTATCGTTTCAAGAGATACTTTATCAAATGTCTTTTTACCACTGCCACACGCATTAAAAATAAGCGTAAAAATGCATTCTTCCCTATGGAACTAAGCGCACCTAATCATTTCTTTAAGCGAAAATAAACTTGAAAGAACCTGGACTTGTGGGCTCGGGGAGATATCCACTTGTATGCTCGGAGATGAACCTTCCGCAGGCGCACCTTGTGATCTTTTTGGGGCCATCGTGGGCGTGGTCTCGGCTTCTGGTTAGTCTTTGCGATCTACGAATTGACTTGCCTTGGCATGCAACCTCCCGACCTTTGCCTTTTTCCCTCGTACGCAGGAGATTCCTTTACGAGATTTCGGATAAATGGTGCTTGCGGAAGAGGGCTTTATGAGTTCTTTAGGGAAAACCCGGGTTGGCACGGAATTGATTCACGGATGGCTTGTGGGCTTTGAAGTCTTTTTGCGAAAAGCCTTTTACGAAGGGTCTTGTGGGAGGTCTTTATGGGCTTCACCTTCTCCTCTTCAAAGTCCCGGGGAGGGGGGTATGAACGGGTCTATGGGGATGTAGTGGGAAGGGGGACTTAAGGAAGCCCCCCCCTTAGAAGCTTCTTAAGAAGCTTCTAAGAAGCTTCTAGTCGTCAGCAGCACGTCGATGGGGGGGGGAAGGGGTCGTGATCCAGGCGGGCGGCGGACTGGCGGACTGGGGGACTGCAGCGCGGCGACCTCCTACAGCACGGCGACCTCCTGCTGCAGCACGGCGACCTCCTCCTACAGCCGGCCTCTGTCTGCACGGTCCTCCCCTCTAGCCTCCCCCCCTCTAGCTAGGGGGTGTTTATATAGGCATGGGGGGGGAAAAGGCCTCCACCACGTGGAGGACTCATGGCCTTCCCTCCTCATGCATTCCCTACTCACTCTTCCTTAGGCCATACCTCCCCACACTCCCTCTCCTCCAGCCATGCATCGGCTGGGGGAAGGGATAATTAAAAAAATTTGCCTAAAATTTATCCAATTGTCCCTTCAAAAAGGGTGTTCCCTCGCGACTTTTACGGTCCTCAACCCCAGCCTCTAATTCACAATGTGGAGGCTACATTTTTGGAGCGTGAATGGTATAGATTATGCTCACAATAATACGATGTAGGGGATAACCTTGCACAGGGTTTACACGGCGTGCGGGAAGTTAATATTTACGGTACGCAGTGCGCGGAAATATTACATTCTCTCCCCCTTAGAAGAATCGAGATGTCCTCATCTCGAGATAAACTGGGGATATTGAAGATTGAGAGAGCTTTCATCCATCCAGGTAGCATCCTCTTCGGGATAATCTTTCCACCGGACGAGGCATTCTTTCAAGGTTCTAGATCTCAATTGTCTCTCCCTGACATCTAAAATCTTTTCCGGTCTTAGTTCAAGGACTCCTTGACTAGGCATTACAATTTGTTGGTCATCAAGTACATGATTTGGGTTGGGTACATATTTTTTTAAGAGACTAATATGGAACACATTGTGAACCTTTAGGTTATCAGGAAGTTGCAATTTATAAGCATTGGGTCCCAGGCATTTGAGGATTTTATACGGTCCACAATACCTTGGACTTAGCTTCTTGCATTCACCTAGAGATAGAGGACTCTTTTTCGGCCGTACACGAATGAAGACCATGTCTCCTTCTCCGAAGACCCTCTCTTGGCGTTTCAAATCCGCATATGCCTTTTGTCTATCTTTGGCTGCTTGTATATCTTGTCTTATTGACCTTATTTGGTCATCCATGTCCTCCAACATTTGTCTTGAAGCTTCCACCCTTAGGGTAGGATCAGAATAATTTAGGGGACTTCGACAATCATGACCATACAATGCCTGGAAAGGGGTCATTTGAATGCTCTGCTGGTAAGAAGCGTTGTAGGCAAATTCTACTGACGGTAAGTACTGAATCCATCTCTTCGGTTCCCGACAGCAGTAAGCCCTAAGCATATCCTCAATGATTTGATTTACTCGCTCTGTTTGTCCATCTGTTTGGGGATGGTAGGCAGTGCTAAAACAGAGTTGAGTTCCAATAGCTTCAAAGATAGCTCTCCAAAATTGTGAAGTGAAGAGAGAGTCTCGATCGCTAATGATCCTTCTAGGTAACCCATGTAGCTTGAATATTTCTTTGATAAACACTCTTGCAATGTCGGAGGCTTTATAGTTTGTCTTTACTGGAATCAGGTGTGCAACCTTAGTAAGCATGTCAACTACAACCATAATGGAGTTGTATCCTCCTTGGACTTGGGGTAAGCCCACCACAAAATCCATACTGATGAATTCCCATTTCATTTGGGGAATGTCAAGTGGTTGTGATTTTCCTGGCATCATGACATGTTCAGCCTTGATACGTTGGCAAGACAAACATTCAGTGACATATTTGAGAACGTCACCTTCGAGTCTCTCCCAATGATAGCTCTTCCTAACTGCATTAAGAGTTTTTGCATAGCCAGGATGTCCCGCGAAAGGGGAATCATGAGCTTCCCATAATATCTTCTGCTTAAGTGACTGGCTTGTTGGTATACATAACCTTGTTCTGTAATAGACAAGTCCATTATCAGTGGGAAATTCCCGATACTTAGCTTGTGACTTCAGATTCTGCTCTTTGGTAGCTATTTCTTTTATCATGGTTTGGTAGGCCAAATCATGGCTTGCTTCTTCTTTAGCTAGTTCGAGTATAGGGTTGCTTGGCATAGATACCTTTGTAGCCAGAGATCTGGCCGTTGATGGATTCTGCAAGATTAGGGAGTTTAGGAATGCCTTGCGACTGAGTGCATCGGCAACTACATTCTCTTTCCCCGGTCGATACTCGATTTCAAAATCATACTCCTCCAATACTTCGATCCATCGACGTTGCCTCATGTTGAGCTCGTTCTGGGTAAAAATCCATTTGAGACTCTTATGATCTGTTACTAGAGTAAACTTGTTACCCAACAGGTAGTGTCTCCAAAGCTTTAGAGCATGGATGACAGCTAATAACTCCAGATCATGCGTGGCATAATTCTTTTCATGATTCTTCAATTTCCTTGAAGAGTATGCTACTGGATGACCTTCCTGCATGAGTACACACCCCAAGGCAAGAATGCTGGCATCAGTTACTACCTCGAACTCCTTATTGAGGTCGGGAAGTTTCAGAATAGGTGCTGATGCCAAACATTGCTTCAATTGGTCGAAGCTATTTTGCTCGGGAGTTGACCATGTAACAGAAGTCTGCTTCTTTAGTAAGTCGGTAAGAGGTGCTGCAATCAAAGCACAGTTTTTGATAAAGACCCTATACCATCCTGTCTAGCCAAGAAAACTGCGTATTTCTTTAACGGATACTGGTATTGGCCATTCAAGCACATCTCTGACTTTGGCTGGGTCTACTGATATTCCTTCTGATGATACTATGAATCCTAGATATTCAATCTGACGTTTGAAGAATGCACACTTCTTCATTTTTGCATACAGCTTATGAGACCTCATTGTCTCAAGGACAATCCGTAGTTGAGGTTCATGATCTTCTTCCTGTTTAGAATAGACTAAAATATCATCGAAGAAGACAAGCACGAAATCATCAAGATATGGTCTAAAGATATCCTTTATTAACCTATTGAATGTGGCAGGCACATTCGTAAGCCCTAATCCAGTAGTTGCTTGAGTTGTTCCTTCAACTCAATTGCTTCCGATATAGACATTCTATAGGGTCTCTTCGCAATTGGCACAGCTCCTATTACTAGCTTGATCTCATGATCTACTTCACTTTGAAGCGAGAGTTCTGTTAACTCTTCAGAAGCTACGTCCACGTATCCCTTCAGCCAAGTGACCAAATCACTTTACTTCTTTATCAATATTCATAGTCAAGACAATCGGAAAAAAAAAGTTTTATTCCATTCATATCAGCATAGCCCTTTCGAGGTACAATTATTTCTTGGGGCGATGGAACAAGTTAATACATTAATTCGAGGAGAATAAGATATTATTGCATTCAGCTACAGGAACTGAGTAGTAGTACGGATTGGGGTCATCGATTTTCAGGAATCGATAGTTCATTGGAAGATTAGGGTATCTTTTCCTTTGATATCCCTTCTTCTCATGACGTCCCAAAACCTTGATTCGGTCGGCAGGGATTCTTTGAATCACTTCCCCGTACACATACTTATTCTGGTTAACCCTTCGACCTCCGACCTGTAGGGTCGCGTTTGCATGAGCCTCAACAAAGACGAACAGCTTTACGATCTTCAAACCCTCCATCCACTTGATTCTCTTCAAGTTAATTTGAAGGTACACAGGTTGATAGGCAGTTATGTAATAGATCCCTAAAACACCCATCCATCTCCATTCCACGTACACAGGTGATGGATTGTAAATGCGGTCTAGGATGTTCATCATTTCAATTCTCTGCCTATAATGCGGAGAATGCATTGCCGTCATAAACATGATCCGGAACACCAAAAACTTGTTCCACGCCTCGTAATTCTGCAAGACAGTATTGAAGGTAAGGAAATGTTTGGACAGCAACAATTTCTTTGCTTCATTTTTAATGAAATCTCATGAAAACAATTCCATTGTTGGTCGGCTCTGATACCAACTGTAACGTGTCCACTAGAATCCTCTAGGACACGTCTTGGCAGTCCATCGGAAGGCTGTCTAGAGAACTCCGCCCGGCACTCCCATGGAATGTTACGGGCTTTGTAATCTAGGTCTTTCCGCGTCTGCCACGTAGCGGAAGTGTCCTGGCCGTTTCCCACTTAGGATCGACCGGAATTAAGGTTTTCTAGTTTGGTCATTGGCTAGCAGCAACTAGCGTCAGACCCGAGCGAACTACTTTACGCAGAAACGCCAGGTCCGAAGCGGATTCACGCTGCACTTGGTTCAAGGAGAATGGGAAACGAGAGGGATGCAAGGCTCGACCCTCTGCCATAAGGCATAGTCCCATTCCGTTCCCCTAAAACAGCGTGAATTGGGTAATAGTTAATTCTAAGTCATCGTTCTCGTTACTTGTTTTGGAGATGACGATCATCCTCTGTTTGCCGAAGACTTTGAGAAAAGTTCCCGGCTGACCGGGACCACCCATCCATAGGACGGACCCATGGTCCATCCTCCGCACTTTCCTCGGTTTGTTTTAGTTATGTAATTACCTACCACATTAGTTTGACATATAACAAACAGCTTCTTTGATTAACCCTGTTATGCACTGGTTCCTTCACGTAATCTTATCACAGGACATAAAGAAAAACAATGCCAAACAACTTCTTTATTATCATTTTATCCTTTTATCTTTGAAATACAAGGAGTTCCGCCCGTAGGCTTTTCATAATCCGCCCGAAGGCTATCCAGTAATCCACCAGGGATCACTAATCCAAGTTTCCGCCCGTAGACTAGTATGCGGGCCTCGAGATCCAATCCCGAGTCACGTTAGCCTCTTGTGCAGGGCCCGGAAGGCGAGGGATTTACGGCCAGAGCCCCCTCTGGCACCCAAGCGTCCTTCTGCTCCAAGTAGAACTCAACGGAGAGACCTCTCACGGCGGGTTCGGTCCACGTTCCCGGCGCGGTTAACAACCCCCTTGGTTAGGGTCAGGCAGGCAGTCGGGGGTAACTGAAGCTGCCTCTCCCTTCAGGCCTTCAACCTGAAGTATTTAGATATCTTTTCATCCTTTAGTTCATTGAGCAAACAATGCAAACAGTGCTTTCTAAACTGTTACAAGCACAATCAATTCCAATGGTCGTTTAGCTGGCAAACTGTTAAGGAGTGACTCCTTTTCTCCGAATGCAACCCGCATTCGATCCGGAATCAATTGCAACTTGGCAAGATTCCTATCATTCTTGGGTTAGGGTCATACCCTACCAATACTTTAGGTTTTGTTATGGTAGATTCCAGCGACCATATCGCTTCAATCTATTGATTGGTCAATTGCTTCCAGGCAAATACCTAACTTTCCTTTTCCTTAGCAACTATTTCCCAGGAAAGGTGATGTAACAGGATGATTACTCGTCCTTTTGTAGGTTATCTTAGCGCAATAACTTGCCAACATCATTTCCAAGAAATGACAAAACTCTCTTGTGGACAAATCTCAAGTCTATGCGACGTGGCAACTTTTTGTACATGTGTTGTATCTCTTCCACGGGATCATTTCACCCATTGAATGGCGTATTCAGGTTACGGAATTAACTTCAGGCGAGTAGCAGGGTTTAGGGTGTCTTCTTACCCAACCTATTCCTAACTATATTGGTCCACGGTCCTAGGACTTTTCAACCCAGTCGGAGTTTCATCATTTGAACGAATGATCCTTAGGATAAAACCTTAGATCATTTTATGCATGAGCATCCAATTGATTCGACATCTCGTGAATGTGTGTAAGGTCTTTGGGTTTGCGGGTTTTGACTTGGCAACCAGTGTAAAACTAGGTCGAATTCTTATTGCACTAAACCCTAGTTAGCACTTGAGATACCTATCATATCGACCCAACCATGTCCATAAGAATCCTTGTGGTTTAGGTGACTTAGTCAACTCAATATACTTGTCTTGCGTCACGGATGAACCTTTCCTAAAGGTAATAAACTAGATCTAGTGGAGATTAATAGTTACAATTACACCAATGCGTGTAAACATGCGATTCACTGCTTCTACGCATCACATGGTTCACAATAACCCTATCCTTCCTTGGTAAGGTAAAAATGCCTGATAACCTGGACACTAACTTTCCTAGGTCCTACTAGGACTTACATCAAATAGTCAGGCCTACAACCTTATTGTCTATACTTAAAATCTTATGCTTTGTCTCCTAAATGCGGCTCCTAATGAATGACATTTTTGCATGATGACTATGCAATACGCAACGTTCTCCTAGCTACAATGAAGTTCATACAAAACTACAGCTAGTGATAATTTATTCCATTTTACATGCCACTTGCAAGCCCATAAGATAATTTACGTACTCTCTTCTATTTCTTTTCGGATAATATCTTATGGGTGTTAACTTTTCCTCATGAAATCATTACGAGGAGGATGTTGCCTAACATGCGGCACATACTTATTCCTACCATGTCTAAGAAGAAAAAATGCACTTATAAATTCCATTTCTTTGCCTAAGTAATATATGTTTAGACTCATTACTTTGATAACGTACCAAAATAGCATCATGCAGCTAGTCTCCTAAGGCGGGCAACCCGTTTCAATTTCATGGCATGCTTCAACCTTGCCTATCGTTTCAAGAGATACTTTATCAAATGTCTTTTTACCACTGCCACACGCATTAAAAATAAGCGTAAAAATGCATTCTTCCCTATGGAACTAAGCGCACCTAATCATTTCTTTAAGCGAAAATAAACTTGAAAGAACCTGGACTTGTGGGCTCGGGGAGATATCCACTTGTATGCTCGGAGATGAACCTTCCGCAGGCGCACCTTGTGATCTTTTTGGGGCCATCGTGGGCGTGGTCTCGGCTTCTGGTTAGTCTTTGCGATCTACGAATTGACTTGCCTTGGCATGCAACCTCCCGACCTTTGCCTTTTTCCCTCGTACGCAGGAGATTCCTTTACGAGATTTCGGATAAATGGTGCTTGCGGAAGAGGGCTTTATGAGTTCTTTAGGGAAAACCCGGGTTGGCACGGAATTGATTCACGGATGGCTTGTGGGCTTTGAAGTCTTTTTGCGAAAAGCCTTTTACGAAGGGTCTTGTGGGAGGTCTTTATGGGCTTCACCTTCTCCTCTTCAAAGTCCCGGGGAGGGGGGTATGAACGGGTCTATGGGGATGTAGTGGGAAGGGGGACTTAAGGAAGCCCCCCCCTTAGAAGCTTCTTAAGAAGCTTCTAAGAAGCTTCTAGTCGTCAGCAGCACGTCGATGGGGGGGGGAAGGGGTCGTGATCCAGGCGGGCGGCGGACTGGCGGACTGGGGGACTGCAGCGCGGCGACCTCCTACAGCACGGCGACCTCCTGCTGCAGCACGGCGACCTCCTCCTACAGCCGGCCTCTGTCTGCACGGTCCTCCCCTCTAGCCTCCCCCCCTCTAGCTAGGGGGTGTTTATATAGGCATGGGGGGGGAAAAGGCCTCCACCACGTGGAGGACTCATGGCCTTCCCTCCTCATGCATTCCCTACTCACTCTTCCTTAGGCCATACCTCCCCACACTCCCTCTCCTCCAGCCATGCATCGGCTGGGGGAAGGGATAATTAAAAAAATTTGCCTAAAATTTATCCAATTGTCCCTTCAAAAAGGGTGTTCCCTCGCGACTTTTACGGTCCTCAACCCCAGCCTCTAATTCACAATGTGGAGGCTACATTTTTGGAGCGTGAATGGTATAGATTATGCTCACAATAATACGATGTAGGGGATAACCTTGCACAGGGTTTACACGGCGTGCGGGAAGTTAATATTTACGGTACGCAGTGCGCGGAAATATTACATTCTCTCCCCCTTAGAAGAATCGAGATGTCCTCATCTCGAGATAAACTGGGGATATTGAAGATTGAGAGAGCTTTCATCCATCCAGGTAGCATCCTCTTCGGGATAATCTTTCCACCGGACGAGGCATTCTTTCAAGGTTCTAGATCTCAATTGTCTCTCCCTGACATCTAAAATCTTTTCCGGTCTTAGTTCAAGGACTCCTTGACTAGGCATTACAATTTGTTGGTCATCAAGTACATGATTTGGGTTGGGTACATATTTTTTTAAGAGACTAATATGGAACACATTGTGAACCTTTAGGTTATCAGGAAGTTGCAATTTATAAGCATTGGGTCCCAGGCATTTGAGGATTTTATACGGTCCACAATACCTTGGACTTAGCTTCTTGCATTCACCTAGAGATAGAGGACTCTTTTTCGGCCGTACACGAATGAAGACCATGTCTCCTTCTCCGAAGACCCTCTCTTGGCGTTTCAAATCCGCATATGCCTTTTGTCTATCTTTGGCTGCTTGTATATCTTGTCTTATTGACCTTATTTGGTCATCCATGTCCTCCAACATTTGTCTTGAAGCTTCCACCCTTAGGGTAGGATCAGAAAAATTTAGGGGACTTCGACAATCATGACCATACAATGCCTGGAAAGGGGTCATTTGAATGCTCTGCTGGTAAGAAGCGTTGTAGGCAAATTCTACTGACGGTAAGTACTGAATCCATCTCTTCGGTTCCCGACAGCAGTAAGCCCTAAGCATATCCTCAATGATTTGATTTACTCGCTCTGTTTGTCCATCTGTTTGGGGATGGTAGGCAGTGCTAAAACAGAGTTGAGTTCCAATAGCTTCAAAGATAGCTCTCCAAAATTGTGAAGTGAAGAGAGAGTCTCGATCGCTAATGATCCTTCTAGGTAACCCATGTAGCTTGAATATTTCTTTGATAAACACTCTTGCAATGTCGGAGGCTTTATAGTTTGTCTTTACTGGAATCAGGTGTGCAACCTTAGTAAGCATGTCAACTACAACCATAATGGAGTTGTATCCTCCTTGGACTTGGGGTAAGCCCACCACAAAATCCATACTGATGAATTCCCATTTCATTTGGGGAATGTCAAGTGGTTGTAATTTTCCTGGCATCATGACATGTTCAGCCTTGATACGTTGGCAAGACAAACATTCAGTGACATATTTGAGAACGTCACCTTCGAGTCTCTCCCAATGATAGCTCTTCCTAACTGCATTAAGAGTTTTTGCATAGCCAGGATGTCCCGCGAAAGGGGAATCATGAGCTTCCCATAATATCTTCTGCTTAAGTGACTGGCTTGTTGGTATACATAACCTTGTTCTGTAATAGACAAGTCCATTATCAGTGGGAAATTCCCGATACTTAGCTTGTGACTTCAGATTCTGCTCTTTGGTAGCTATTTCTTTTATCATGGTTTGGTAGGCCAAATCATGGCTTGCTTCTTCTTTAGCTAGTTCGAGTATAGGGTTGCTTGGCATAGATACCTTTGTAGCCAGAGATCTGGCCGTTGATGGATTCTGCAAGATTAGGGAGTTTAGGAATGCCTTGCGACTGAGTGCATCGGCAACTACATTCTCTTTCCCCGGTCGATACTCGATTTCAAAATCATACTCCTCCAATACTTCGATCCATCGACGTTGCCTCATGTTGAGCTCGTTCTGGGTAAAAATCCATTTGAGACTCTTATGATCTGTTACTAGAGTAAACTTGTTACCCAACAGGTAGTGTCTCCAAAGCTTTAGAGCATGGATGACAGCTAATAACTCCAGATCATGCGTGGCATAATTCTTTTCATGATTCTTCAATTTCCTTGAAGAGTATGCTACTGGATGACCTTCCTGCATGAGTACACACCCCAAGGCAAGAATGCTGGCATCAGTTACTACCTCGAACTCCTTATTGAGGTCGGGAAGTTTCAGAATAGGTGCTGATGCCAAACATTGCTTCAATTGGTCGAAGCTATTTTGCTCGGGAGTTGACCATGTAACAGAAGTCTGCTTCTTTAGTAAGTCGGTAAGAGGTGCTGCAATCAAAGCACAGTTTTTGATAAAGACCCTATACCATCCTGTCTAGCCAAGAAAACTGCGTATTTCTTTAACGGATACTGGTATTGGCCATTCAAGCACATCTCTGACTTTGGCTGGGTCTACTGATATTCCTTCTGATGATACTATGAATCCTAGATATTCAATCTGACGTTTGAAGAATGCACACTTCTTCATTTTTGCATACAGCTTATGAGACCTCATTGTCTCAAGGACAATCCGTAGTTGAGGTTCATGATCTTCTTCCTGTTTAGAATAGACTAAAATATCATCGAAGAAGACAAGCACGAAATCATCAAGATATGGTCTAAAGATATCCTTTATTAACCTATTGAATGTGGCAGGCACATTCGTAAGCCCTAATCCAGTAGTTGCTTGAGTTGTTCCTTCAACTCAATTGCTTCCGATATAGACATTCTATAGGGTCTCTTCGCAATTGGCACAGCTCCTATTACTAGCTTGATCTCATGATCTACTTCACTTTGAAGCGAGAGTTCTGTTAACTCTTCAGAAGCTACGTCCACGTATCCCTTCAGCCAAGTGACCAAATCACTTTACTTCTTTATCAATATTCATAGTCAAGACAATCGGAAAAAAAAAGTTTTATTCCATTCATATCAGCATAGCCCTTTCGAGGTACAATTATTTCTTGGGGCGATGGAACAAGTTAATACATTAATTCGAGGAGAATAAGATATTATTGCATTCAGCTACAGGAACTGAGTAGTAGTACGGATTGGGGTCATCGATTTTCAGGAATCGATAGTTCATTGGAAGATTAGGGTATCTTTTCCTTTGATATCCCTTCTTCTCATGACGTCCCAAAACCTTGATTCGGTCGGCAGGGATTCTTTGAATCACTTCCCCGTACACATACTTATTCTGGTTAACCCTTCGACCTCCGACCTGTAGGGTCGCGTTTGCATGAGCCTCAACAAAGACGAACAGCTTTACGATCTTCAAACCCTCCATCCACTTGATTCTCTTCAAGTTAATTTGAAGGTACACAGGTTGATAGGCAGTTATGTAATAGATCCCTAAAACACCCATCCATCTCCATTCCACGTACACAGGTGATGGATTGTAAATGCGGTCTAGGATGTTCATCATTTCAATTCTCTGCCTATAATGCGGAGAATGCATTGCCGTCATAAACATGATCCGGAACACCAAAAACTTGTTCCACGCCTCGTAATTCTGCAAGACAGTATTGAAGGTAAGGAAATGTTTGGACAGCAACAATTTCTTTGCTTCATTTTTAATGAAATCTCATGAAAACAATTCCATTGTTGGTCGGCTCTGATACCAACTGTAACGTGTCCACTAGAATCCTCTAGGACACGTCTTGGCAGTCCATCGGAAGGCTGTCTAGAGAACTCCGCCCGGCACTCCCATGGAATGTTACGGGCTTTGTAATCTAGGTCTTTCCGCGTCTGCCACGTAGCGGAAGTGTCCTGGCCGTTTCCCACTTAGGATCGACCGGAATTAAGGTTTTCTAGTTTGGTCATTGGCTAGCAGCAACTAGCGTCAGACCCGAGCGAACTACTTTACGCAGAAACGCCAGGTCCGAAGCGGATTCACGCTGCACTTGGTTCAAGGAGAATGGGAAACGAGAGGGATGCAAGGCTCGACCCTCTGCCATAAGGCATAGTCCCATTCCGTTCCCCTAAAACAGCGTGAATTGGGTAATAGTTAATTCTAAGTCATCGTTCTCGTTACTTGTTTTGGAGATGACGATCATCCTCTGTTTGCCGAAGACTTTGAGAAAAGTTCCCGGCTGACCGGGACCACCCATCCATAGGACGGACCCATGGTCCATCCTCCGCACTTTCCTCGGTTTGTTTTAGTTATGTAATTACCTACCACATTAGTTTGACATATAACAAACAGCTTCTTTGATTAACCCTGTTATGCACTGGTTCCTTCACGTAATCTTATCACAGGACATAAAGAAAAACAATGCCAAACAACTTCTTTATTATCATTTTATCCTTTTATCTTTGAAATACAAGGAGTTCCGCCCGTAGGCTTTTCATAATCCGCCCGAAGGCTATCCAGTAATCCACCAGGGATCACTAATCCAAGTTTCCGCCCGTAGACTAGTATGCGGGCCTCGAGATCCAATCCCGAGTCACGTTAGCCTCTTGTGCAGGGCCCGGAAGGCGAGGGATTTACGGCCAGAGCCCCCTCTGGCACCCAAGCGTCCTTCTGCTCCAAGTAGAACTCAACGGAGAGACCTCTCACGGCGGGTTCGGTCCACGTTCCCGGCGCGGTTAACAACCCCCTTGGTTAGGGTCAGGCAGGCAGTCGGGGGTAACTGAAGCTGCCTCTCCCTTCAGGCCTTCAACCTGAAGTATTTAGATATCTTTTCATCCTTTAGTTCATTGAGCAAACAATGCAAACAGTGCTTTCTAAACTGTTACAAGCACAATCAATTCCAATGGTCGTTTAGCTGGCAAACTGTTAAGGAGTGACTCCTTTTCTCCGAATGCAACCCGCATTCGATCCGGAATCAATTGCAACTTGGCAAGATTCCTATCATTCTTGGGTTAGGGTCATACCCTACCAATACTTTAGGTTTTGTTATGGTAGATTCCAGCGACCATATCGCTTCAATCTATTGATTGGTCAATTGCTTCCAGGCAAATACCTAACTTTCCTTTTCCTTAGCAACTATTTCCCAGGAAAGGTGATGTAACAGGATGATTACTCGTCCTTTTGTAGGTTATCTTAGCGCAATAACTTGCCAACATCATTTCCAAGAAATGACAAAACTCTCTTGTGGACAAATCTCAAGTCTATGCGACGTGGCAACTTTTTGTACATGTGTTGTATCTCTTCCACGGGATCATTTCACCCATTGAATGGCGTATTCAGGTTACGGAATTAACTTCAGGCGAGTAGCAGGGTTTAGGGTGTCTTCTTACCCAACCTATTCCTAACTATATTGGTCCACGGTCCTAGGACTTTTCAACCCAGTCGGAGTTTCATCATTTGAACGAATGATCCTTAGGATAAAACCTTGGATCATTTTATGCATGAGCATCCAATTGATTCGACATCTCGTGAATGTGTGTAAGGTCTTTGGGTTTGCGGGTTTTGACTTGGCAACCAGTGTAAAACTAGGTCGAATTCTTATTGCACTAAACCCTAGTTAGCACTTGAGATACCTATCATATCGACCCAACCATGTCCATAAGAATCCTTGTGGTTTAGGTGACTTAGTCAACTCAATATACTTGTCTTGCGTCACGGATGAACCTTTCCTAAAGGTAATAAACTAGATCTAGTGGAGATTAATAGTTACAATTACACCAATGCGTGTAAACATGCGATTCACTGCTTCTACGCATCACATGGTTCACAATAACCCTATCCTTCCTTGGTAAGGTAAAAATGCCTGATAACCTGGACACTAACTTTCCTAGGTCCTACTAGGACTTACATCAAATAGTCAGGCCTACAACCTTATTGTCTATACTTAAAATCTTATGCTTTGTCTCCTAAATGCGGCTCCTAATGAATGACATTTTTGCATGATGACTATGCAATACGCAACGTTCTCCTAGCTACAATGAAGTTCATACAAAACTACAGCTAGTGATAATTTATTCCATTTTACATGCCACTTGCAAGCCCATAAGATAATTTCCGTACTCTCTTCTATTTCTTTTCGGATAATATCTTATGGGTGTTAACTTTTCCTCATGAAATCATTACGAGGAGGATGTTGCCTAACATGCGGCACATACTTATTCCTACCATGTCTAAGAAGAAAAAATGCACTTATAAATTCCATTTCTTTGCCTAAGTAATATATGTTTAGACTCATTACTTTGATAACGTACCAAAATAGCATCATGCAGCTAGTCTCCTAAGGCGGGCAACCCGTTTCAATTTCATGGCATGCTTCAACCTTGCCTATCGTTTCAAGAGATACTTTATCAAATGTCTTTTTACCACTGCCACACGCATTAAAAATAAGCGTAAAAATGCATTCTTCCCTATGGAACTAAGCGCACCTAATCATTTCTTTAAGCGAAAATAAACTTGAAAGAACCTGGACTTGTGGGCTCGGGGAGATATCCACTTGTATGCTCGGAGATGAACCTTCCGCAGGCGCACCTTGTGATCTTTTTGGGGCCATCGTGGGCGTGGTCTCGGCTTCTGGTTAGTCTTTGCGATCTACGAATTGACTTGCCTTGGCATGCAACCTCCCGACCTTTGCCTTTTTCCCTCGTACGCAGGAGATTCCTTTACGAGATTTCGGATAAATGGTGCTTGCGGAAGAGGGCTTTATGAGTTCTTTAGGGAAAACCCGGGTTGGCACGGAATTGATTCACGGATGGCTTGTGGGCTTTGAAGTCTTTTTGCGAAAAGCCTTTTACGAAGGGTCTTGTGGGAGGTCTTTATGGGCTTCACCTTCTCCTCTTCAAAGTCCCGGGGAGGGGGGTATGAACGGGTCTATGGGGATGTAGTGGGAAGGGGGACTTAAGGAAGCCCCCCCCTTAGAAGCTTCTTAAGAAGCTTCTAAGAAGCTTCTAGTCGTCAGCAGCACGTCGATGGGGGGGGGAAGGGGTCGTGATCCAGGCGGGCGGCGGACTGGCGGACTGGGGGACTGCAGCGCGGCGACCTCCTACAGCACGGCGACCTCCTGCTGCAGCACGGCGACCTCCTCCTACAGCCGGCCTCTGTCTGCACGGTCCTCCCCTCTAGCCTCCCCCCCTCTAGCTAGGGGGTGTTTATATAGGCATGGGGGGGGAAAAGGCCTCCACCACGTGGAGGACTCATGGCCTTCCCTCCTCATGCATTCCCTACTCACTCTTCCTTAGGCCATACCTCCCCACACTCCCTCTCCTCCAGCCATGCATCGGCTGGGGGAAGGGATAATTAAAAAAATTTGCCTAAAATTTATCCAATTGTCCCTTCAAAAAGGGTGTTCCCTCGCGACTTTTACGGTCCTCAACCCCAGCCTCTAATTCACAATGTGGAGGCTACATTTTTGGAGCGTGAATGGTATAGATTATGCTCACAATAATACGATGTAGGGGATAACCTTGCACAGGGTTTACACGGCGTGCGGGAAGTTAATATTTACGGTACGCAGTGCGCGGAAATATTACATTCTCTCCCCCTTAGAAGAATCGAGATGTCCTCATCTCGAGATAAACTGGGGATATTGAAGATTGAGAGAGCTTTCATCCATCCAGGTAGCATCCTCTTCGGGATAATCTTTCCACCGGACGAGGCATTCTTTCAAGGTTCTAGATCTCAATTGTCTCTCCCTGACATCTAAAATCTTTTCCGGTCTTAGTTCAAGGACTCCTTGACTAGGCATTACAATTTGTTGGTCATCAAGTACATGATTTGGGTTGGGTACATATTTTTTTAAGAGACTAATATGGAACACATTGTGAACCTTTAGGTTATCAGGAAGTTGCAATTTATAAGCATTGGGTCCCAGGCATTTGAGGATTTTATACGGTCCACAATACCTTGGACTTAGCTTCTTGCATTCACCTAGAGATAGAGGACTCTTTTTCGGCCGTACACGAATGAAGACCATGTCTCCTTCTCCGAAGACCCTCTCTTGGCGTTTCAAATCCGCATATGCCTTTTGTCTATCTTTGGCTGCTTGTATATCTTGTCTTATTGACCTTATTTGGTCATCCATGTCCTCCAACATTTGTCTTGAAGCTTCCACCCTTAGGGTAGGATCAGAAAAATTTAGGGGACTTCGACAATCATGACCATACAATGCCTGGAAAGGGGTCATTTGAATGCTCTGCTGGTAAGAAGCGTTGTAGGCAAATTCTACTGACGGTAAGTACTGAATCCATCTCTTCGGTTCCCGACAGCAGTAAGCCCTAAGCATATCCTCAATGATTTGATTTACTCGCTCTGTTTGTCCATCTGTTTGGGGATGGTAGGCAGTGCTAAAACAGAGTTGAGTTCCAATAGCTTCAAAGATAGCTCTCCAAAATTGTGAAGTGAAGAGAGAGTCTCGATCGCTAATGATCCTTCTAGGTAACCCATGTAGCTTGAATATTTCTTTGATAAACACTCTTGCAATGTCGGAGGCTTTATAGTTTGTCTTTACTGGAATCAGGTGTGCAACCTTAGTAAGCATGTCAACTACAACCATAATGGAGTTGTATCCTCCTTGGACTTGGGGTAAGCCCACCACAAAATCCATACTGATGAATTCCCATTTCATTTGGGGAATGTCAAGTGGTTGTAATTTTCCTGGCATCATGACATGTTCAGCCTTGATACGTTGGCAAGACAAACATTCAGTGACATATTTGAGAACGTCACCTTCGAGTCTCTCCCAATGATAGCTCTTCCTAACTGCATTAAGAGTTTTTGCATAGCCAGGATGTCCCGCGAAAGGGGAATCATGAGCTTCCCATAATATCTTCTGCTTAAGTGACTGGCTTGTTGGTATACATAACCTTGTTCTGTAATAGACAAGTCCATTATCAGTGGGAAATTCCCGATACTTAGCTTGTGACTTCAGATTCTGCTCTTTGGTAGCTATTTCTTTTATCATGGTTTGGTAGGCCAAATCATGGCTTGCTTCTTCTTTAGCTAGTTCGAGTATAGGGTTGCTTGGCATAGATACCTTTGTAGCCAGAGATCTGGCCGTTGATGGATTCTGCAAGATTAGGGAGTTTAGGAATGCCTTGCGACTGAGTGCATCGGCAACTACATTCTCTTTCCCCGGTCGATACTCGATTTCAAAATCATACTCCTCCAATACTTCGATCCATCGACGTTGCCTCATGTTGAGCTCGTTCTGGGTAAAAATCCATTTGAGACTCTTATGATCTGTTACTAGAGTAAACTTGTTACCCAACAGGTAGTGTCTCCAAAGCTTTAGAGCATGGATGACAGCTAATAACTCCAGATCATGCGTGGCATAATTCTTTTCATGATTCTTCAATTTCCTTGAAGAGTATGCTACTGGATGACCTTCCTGCATGAGTACACACCCCAAGGCAAGAATGCTGGCATCAGTTACTACCTCGAACTCCTTATTGAGGTCGGGAAGTTTCAGAATAGGTGCTGATGCCAAACATTGCTTCAATTGGTCGAAGCTATTTTGCTCGGGAGTTGACCATGTAACAGAAGTCTGCTTCTTTAGTAAGTCGGTAAGAGGTGCTGCAATCAAAGCACAGTTTTTGATAAAGACCCTATACCATCCTGTCTAGCCAAGAAAACTGCGTATTTCTTTAACGGATACTGGTATTGGCCATTCAAGCACATCTCTGACTTTGGCTGGGTCTACTGATATTCCTTCTGATGATACTATGAATCCTAGATATTCAATCTGACGTTTGAAGAATGCACACTTCTTCATTTTTGCATACAGCTTATGAGACCTCATTGTCTCAAGGACAATCCGTAGTTGAGGTTCATGATCTTCTTCCTGTTTAGAATAGACTAAAATATCATCGAAGAAGACAAGCACGAAATCATCAAGATATGGTCTAAAGATATCCTTTATTAACCTATTGAATGTGGCAGGCACATTCGTAAGCCCTAATCCAGTAGTTGCTTGAGTTGTTCCTTCAACTCAATTGCTTCCGATATAGACATTCTATAGGGTCTCTTCGCAATTGGCACAGCTCCTATTACTAGCTTGATCTCATGATCTACTTCACTTTGAAGCGAGAGTTCTGTTAACTCTTCAGAAGCTACGTCCACGTATCCCTTCAGCCAAGTGACCAAATCACTTTACTTCTTTATCAATATTCATAGTCAAGACAATCGGAAAAAAAAAGTTTTATTCCATTCATATCAGCATAGCCCTTTCGAGGTACAATTATTTCTTGGGGCGATGGAACAAGTTAATACATTAATTCGAGGAGAATAAGATATTATTGCATTCAGCTACAGGAACTGAGTAGTAGTACGGATTGGGGTCATCGATTTTCAGGAATCGATAGTTCATTGGAAGATTAGGGTATCTTTTCCTTTGATATCCCTTCTTCTCATGACGTCCCAAAACCTTGATTCGGTCGGCAGGGATTCTTTGAATCACTTCCCCGTACACATACTTATTCTGGTTAACCCTTCGACCTCCGACCTGTAGGGTCGCGTTTGCATGAGCCTCAACAAAGACGAACAGCTTTACGATCTTCAAACCCTCCATCCACTTGATTCTCTTCAAGTTAATTTGAAGGTACACAGGTTGATAGGCAATTATGTAATAGATCCCTAAAACACCCATCCATCTCCATTCCACGTACATAGGTGATGGATTGTAAATGCGGTCTAGGATGTTCATCATTTCAATTCTCTGCCTATAATGCGGAGAATGCATTGCCGTCATAAACATGATCCGGAACACCAAAAACTTGTTCCACGCCTCGTAATTCTGCAAGACAGTATTGAAGGTAAGGAAATGTTTGGACAGCAACAATTTCTTTGCTTCATTTTTAATGAAATCTCATGAAAACAATTCCATTGTTGGTCGGCTCTGATACCAACTGTAACGTGTCCACTAGAATCCTCTAGGACACGTCTTGGCAGTCCATCGGAAGGCTGTCTAGAGAACTCCGCCCGGCACTCCCATGGAATGTTACGGGCTTTGTAATCTAGGTCTTTCCGCGTCTGCCACGTAGCGGAAGTGTCCTGGCCGTTTCCCACTTAGGATCGACCGGAATTAAGGTTTTCTAGTTTGGTCATTGGCTAGCAGCAACTAGCGTCAGACCCGAGCGAACTACTTTACGCAGAAACGCCAGGTCCGAAGCGGATTCACGCTGCACTTGGTTCAAGGAGAATGGGAAACGAGAGGGATGCAAGGCTCGACCCTCTGCCATAAGGCATAGTCCCATTCCGTTCCCCTAAAATAGCGTGAATTGGGTAATAGTTAATTCTAAGTCATCGTTCTCGTTACTTGTTTTGGAGATGACGATCATCCTCTGTTTGCCGAAGACTTTGAGAAAAGTTCCCGGCTGACCGGGACCACCCATCCATAGGACGGACCCATGGTCCATCCTCCGCACTTTCCTCGGTTTGTTTTAGTTATGTAATTACCTACCACATTAGTTTGACATATAACAAACAGCTTCTTTGATTAACCCTGTTATGCACTGGTTCCTTCACGTAATCTTATCACAGGACATAAAGAAAAACAATGCCAAACAACTTCTTTATTATCATTTTATCCTTTTATCTTTGAAATACAAGGAGTTCCGCCCGTAGGCTTTTCATAATCCGCCCGAAGGCTATCCAGTAATCCACCAGGGATCACTAATCCAAGTTTCCGCCCGTAGACTAGTATGCGGGCCTCGAGATCCAATCCCGAGTCACGTTAGCCTCTTGTGCAGGGCCCGGAAGGCGAGGGATTTACGGCCAGAGCCCCCTCTGGCACCCAAGCGTCCTCCTGCTCCAAGTAGAACTCAACGGAGAGACCTCTCACGGCGGGTTCGGTCCACGTTCCCGGCGCGGTTAACAACCCCCTTGGTTAGGGTCAGGCAGGCAGTCGGGGGTAACTGAAGCTGCCTCTCCCTTCAGGCCTTCAACCTGAAGTATTTAGATATCTTTTCATCCTTTAGTTCATTGAGCAAACAATGCAAACAGTGCTTTCTAAACTGTTACAAGCACAATCAATTCCAATGGTCGTTTAGCTGGCAAACTGTTAAGGAGTGACTCCTTTTCTCCGAATGCAACCCGCATTCGATCCGGAATCAATTGCAACTTGGCAAGATTCCTATCATTCTTGGGTTAGGGTCATACCCTACCAATACTTTAGGTTTTGTTATGGTAGATTCCAGCGACCATATCGCTTCAATCTATTGATTGGTCAATTGCTTCCAGGCAAATACCTAACTTTCCTTTTCCTTAGCAACTATTTCCCAGGAAAGGTGATGTAACAGGATGATTACTCGTCCTTTTGTAGGTTATCTTAGCGCAATAACTTGCCAACATCATTTCCAAGAAATGACAAAACTCTCTTGTGGACAAATCTCAAGTCTATGCGACGTGGCAACTTTTTGTACATGTGTTGTATCTCTTCCACGGGATCATTTCACCCATTGAATGGCGTATTCAGGTTACGGAATTAACTTCAGGCGAGTAGCAGGGTTTAGGGTGTCTTCTTACCCAACCTATTCCTAACTATATTGGTCCACGGTCCTAGGACTTTTCAACCCAGTCGGAGTTTCATCATTTGAACGAATGATCCTTAGGATAAAACCTTGGATCATTTTATGCATGAGCATCCAATTGATTCGACATCTCGTGAATGTGTGTAAGGTCTTTGGGTTTGCGGGTTTTGACTTGGCAACCAGTGTAAAACTAGGTCGAATTCTTATTGCACTAAACCCTAGTTAGCACTTGAGATACCTATCATATCGACCCAACCATGTCCATAAGAATCCTTGTGGTTTAGGTGACTTAGTCAACTCAATATACTTGTCTTGCGTCACGGATGAACCTTTCCTAAAGGTAATAAACTAGATCTAGTGGAGATTAATAGTTACAATTACACCAATGCGTGTAAACATGCGATTCACTGCTTCTACGCATCACATGGTTCACAATAACCCTATCCTTCCTTGGTAAGGTAAAAATGCCTGATAACCTGGACACTAACTTTCCTAGGTCCTACTAGGACTTACATCAAATAGTCAGGCCTACAACCTTATTGTCTATACTTAAAATCTTATGCTTTGTCTCCTAAATGCGGCTCCTAATGAATGACATTTTTGCATGATGACTATGCAATACGCAACGTTCTCCTAGCTACAATGAAGTTCATACAAAACTACAGCTAGTGATAATTTATTCCATTTTACATGCCACTTGCAAGCCCATAAGATAATTTCCGTACTCTCTTCTATTTCTTTTCGGATAATATCTTATGGGTGTTAACTTTTCCTCATGAAATCATTACGAGGAGGATGTTGCCTAACATGCGGCACATACTTATTCCTACCATGTCTAAGAAGAAAAAATGCACTTATAAATTCCATTTCTTTGCCTAAGTAATATATGTTTAGACTCATTACTTTGATAACGTACCAAAATAGCATCATGCAGCTAGTCTCCTAAGGCGGGCAACCCGTTTCAATTTCATGGCATGCTTCAACCTTGCCTATCGTTTCAAGAGATACTTTATCAAATGTCTTTTTACCACTGCCACACGCATTAAAAATAAGCGTAAAAATGCATTCTTCCCTATGGAACTAAGCGCACCTAATCATTTCTTTAAGCGAAAATAAACTTGAAAGAACCTGGACTTGTGGGCTCGGGGAGATATCCACTTGTATGCTCGGAGATGAACCTTCCGCAGGCGCACCTTGTGATCTTTTTGGGGCCATCGTGGGCGTGGTCTCGGCTTCTGGTTAGTCTTTGCGATCTACGAATTGACTTGCCTTGGCATGCAACCTCCCGACCTTTGCCTTTTTCCCTCGTACGCAGGAGATTCCTTTACGAGATTTCGGATAAATGGTGCTTGCGGAAGAGGGCTTTATGAGTTCTTTAGGGAAAACCCGGGTTGGCACGGAATTGATTCACGGATGGCTTGTGGGCTTTGAAGTCTTTTTGCGAAAAGCCTTTTACGAAGGGTCTTGTGGGAGGTCTTTATGGGCTTCACCTTCTCCTCTTCAAAGTCCCGGGGAGGGGGGTATGAACGGGTCTATGGGGATGTAGTGGGAAGGGGGACTTAAGGAAGCCCCCCCCTTAGAAGCTTCTTAAGAAGCTTCTAAGAAGCTTCTAGTCGTCAGCAGCACGTCGATGGGGGGGGGAAGGGGTCGTGATCCAGGCGGGCGGCGGACTGGCGGACTGGGGGACTGCAGCGCGGCGACCTCCTACAGCACGGCGACCTCCTGCTGCAGCACGGCGACCTCCTCCTACAGCCGGCCTCTGTCTGCACGGTCCTCCCCTCTAGCCTCCCCCCCTCTAGCTAGGGGGTGTTTATATAGGCATGGGGGGGGAAAAGGCCTCCACCACGTGGAGGACTCATGGCCTTCCCTCCTCATGCATTCCCTACTCACTCTTCCTTAGGCCATACCTCCCCACACTCCCTCTCCTCCAGCCATGCATCGGCTGGGGGAAGGGATAATTAAAAAAATTTGCCTAAAATTTATCCAATTGTCCCTTCAAAAAGGGTGTTCCCTCGCGACTTTTACGGTCCTCAACCCCAGCCTCTAATTCACAATGTGGAGGCTACATTTTTGGAGCGTGAATGGTATAGATTATGCTCACAATAATACGATGTAGGGGATAACCTTGCACAGGGTTTACACGGCGTGCGGGAAGTTAATATTTACGGTACGCAGTGCGCGGAAATATTACATTCTCTCCCCCTTAGAAGAATCGAGATGTCCTCATCTCGAGATAAACTGGGGATATTGAAGATTGAGAGAGCTTTCATCCATCCAGGTAGCATCCTCTTCGGGATAATCTTTCCACCGGACGAGGCATTCTTTCAAGGTTCTAGATCTCAATTGTCTCTCCCTGACATCTAAAATCTTTTCCGGTCTTAGTTCAAGGACTCCTTGACTAGGCATTACAATTTGTTGGTCATCAAGTACATGATTTGGGTTGGGTACATATTTTTTTAAGAGACTAATATGGAACACATTGTGAACCTTTAGGTTATCAGGAAGTTGCAATTTATAAGCATTGGGTCCCAGGCATTTGAGGATTTTATACGGTCCACAATACCTTGGACTTAGCTTCTTGCATTCACCTAGAGATAGAGGACTCTTTTTCGGCCGTACACGAATGAAGACCATGTCTCCTTCTCCGAAGACCCTCTCTTGGCGTTTCAAATCCGCATATGCCTTTTGTCTATCTTTGGCTGCTTGTATATCTTGTCTTATTGACCTTATTTGGTCATCCATGTCCTCCAACATTTGTCTTGAAGCTTCCACCCTTAGGGTAGGATCAGAATAATTTAGGGGACTTCGACAATCATGACCATACAATGCCTGGAAAGGGGTCATTTGAATGCTCTGCTGGTAAGAAGCGTTGTAGGCAAATTCTACTGACGGTAAGTACTGAATCCATCTCTTCGGTTCCCGACAGCAGTAAGCCCTAAGCATATCCTCAATGATTTGATTTACTCGCTCTGTTTGTCCATCTGTTTGGGGATGGTAGGCAGTGCTAAAACAGAGTTGAGTTCCAATAGCTTCAAAGATAGCTCTCCAAAATTGTGAAGTGAAGAGAGAGTCTCGATCGCTAATGATCCTTCTAGGTAACCCATGTAGCTTGAATATTTCTTTGATAAACACTCTTGCAATGTCGGAGGCTTTATAGTTTGTCTTTACTGGAATCAGGTGTGCAACCTTAGTAAGCATGTCAACTACAACCATAATGGAGTTGTATCCTCCTTGGACTTGGGGTAAGCCCACCACAAAATCCATACTGATGAATTCCCATTTCATTTGGGGAATGTCAAGTGGTTGTAATTTTCCTGGCATCATGACATGTTCAGCCTTGATACGTTGGCAAGACAAACATTCAGTGACATATTTGAGAACGTCACCTTCGAGTCTCTCCCAATGATAGCTCTTCCTAACTGCATTAAGAGTTTTTGCATAGCCAGGATGTCCCGCGAAAGGGGAATCATGAGCTTCCCATAATATCTTCTGCTTAAGTGACTGGCTTGTTGGTATACATAACCTTGTTCTGTAATAGACAAGTCCATTATCAGTGGGAAATTCCCGATACTTAGCTTGTGACTTCAGATTCTGCTCTTTGGTAGCTATTTCTTTTATCATGGTTTGGTAGGCCAAATCATGGCTTGCTTCTTCTTTAGCTAGTTCGAGTATAGGGTTGCTTGGCATAGATACCTTTGTAGCCAGAGATCTGGCCGTTGATGGATTCTGCAAGATTAGGGAGTTTAGGAATGCCTTGCGACTGAGTGCATCGGCAACTACATTCTCTTTCCCCGGTCGATACTCGATTTCAAAATCATACTCCTCCAATACTTCGATCCATCGACGTTGCCTCATGTTGAGCTCGTTCTGGGTAAAAATCCATTTGAGACTCTTATGATCTGTTACTAGAGTAAACTTGTTACCCAACAGGTAGTGTCTCCAAAGCTTTAGAGCATGGATGACAGCTAATAACTCCAGATCATGCGTGGCATAATTCTTTTCATGATTCTTCAATTTCCTTGAAGAGTATGCTACTGGATGACCTTCCTGCATGAGTACACACCCCAAGGCAAGAATGCTGGCATCAGTTACTACCTCGAACTCCTTATTGAGGTCGGGAAGTTTCAGAATAGGTGCTGATGCCAAACATTGCTTCAATTGGTCGAAGCTATTTTGCTCGGGAGTTGACCATGTAACAGAAGTCTGCTTCTTTAGTAAGTCGGTAAGAGGTGCTGCAATCAAAGCACAGTTTTTGATAAAGACCCTATACCATCCTGTCTAGCCAAGAAAACTGCGTATTTCTTTAACGGATACTGGTATTGGCCATTCAAGCACATCTCTGACTTTGGCTGGGTCTACTGATATTCCTTCTGATGATACTATGAATCCTAGATATTCAATCTGACGTTTGAAGAATGCACACTTCTTCATTTTTGCATACAGCTTATGAGACCTCATTGTCTCAAGGACAATCCGTAGTTGAGGTTCATGATCTTCTTCCTGTTTAGAATAGACTAAAATATCATCGAAGAAGACAAGCACGAAATCATCAAGATATGGTCTAAAGATATCCTTTATTAACCTATTGAATGTGGCAGGCACATTCGTAAGCCCTAATCCAGTAGTTGCTTGAGTTGTTCCTTCAACTCAATTGCTTCCGATATAGACATTCTATAGGGTCTCTTCGCAATTGGCACAGCTCCTATTACTAGCTTGATCTCATGATCTACTTCACTTTGAAGCGAGAGTTCTGTTAACTCTTCAGAAGCTACGTCCACGTATCCCTTCAGCCAAGTGACCAAATCACTTTACTTCTTTATCAATATTCATAGTCAAGACAATCGGAAAAAAAAAGTTTTATTCCATTCATATCAGCATAGCCCTTTCGAGGTACAATTATTTCTTGGGGCGATGGAACAAGTTAATACATTAATTCGAGGAGAATAAGATATTATTGCATTCAGCTACAGGAACTGAGTAGTAGTACGGATTGGGGTCATCGATTTTCAGGAATCGATAGTTCATTGGAAGATTAGGGTATCTTTTCCTTTGATATCCCTTCTTCTCATGACGTCCCAAAACCTTGATTCGGTCGGCAGGGATTCTTTGAATCACTTCCCCGTACACATACTTATTCTGGTTAACCCTTCGACCTCCGACCTGTAGGGTCGCGTTTGCATGAGCCTCAACAAAGACGAACAGCTTTACGATCTTCAAACCCTCCATCCACTTGATTCTCTTCAAGTTAATTTGAAGGTACACAGGTTGATAGGCAGTTATGTAATAGATCCCTAAAACACCCATCCATCTCCATTCCACGTACACAGGTGATGGATTGTAAATGCGGTCTAGGATGTTCATCATTTCAATTCTCTGCCTATAATGCGGAGAATGCATTGCCGTCATAAACATGATCCGGAACACCAAAAACTTGTTCCACGCCTCGTAATTCTGCAAGACAGTATTGAAGGTAAGGAAATGTTTGGACAGCAACAATTTCTTTGCTTCATTTTTAATGAAATCTCATGAAAACAATTCCATTGTTGGTCGGCTCTGATACCAACTGTAACGTGTCCACTAGAATCCTCTAGGACACGTCTTGGCAGTCCATCGGAAGGCTGTCTAGAGAACTCCGCCCGGCACTCCCATGGAATGTTACGGGCTTTGTAATCTAGGTCTTTCCGCGTCTGCCACGTAGCGGAAGTGTCCTGGCCGTTTCCCACTTAGGATCGACCGGAATTAAGGTTTTCTAGTTTGGTCATTGGCTAGCAGCAACTAGCGTCAGACCCGAGCGAACTACTTTACGCAGAAACGCTAGGTCCGAAGCGGATTCACGCTGCACTTGGTTCAAGGAGAATGGGAAACGAGAGGGATGCAAGGCTCGACCCTCTGCCATAAGGCATAGTCCCATTCCGTTCCCCTAAAACAGCGTGAATTGGGTAATAGTTAATTCTAAGTCATCGTTCTCGTTACTTGTTTTGGAGATGACGATCATCCTCTGTTTGCCGAAGACTTTGAGAAAAGTTCCCGGCTGACCGGGACCACCCATCCATAGGACGGACCCATGGTCCATCCTCCGCACTTTCCTCGGTTTGTTTTAGTTATGTAATTACCTACCACATTAGTTTGACATATAACAAACAGCTTCTTTGATTAACCCTGTTATGCACTGGTTCCTTCACGTAATCTTATCACAGGACATAAAGAAAAACAATGCCAAACAACTTCTTTATTATCATTTTATCCTTTTATCTTTGAAATACAAGGAGTTCCGCCCGTAGGCTTTTCATAATCCGCCCGAAGGCTATCCAGTAATCCACCAGGGATCACTAATCCAAGTTTCCGCCCGTAGACTAGTATGCGGGCCTCGAGATCCAATCCCGAGTCACGTTAGCCTCTTGTGCAGGGCCCGGAAGGCGAGGGATTTACGGCCAGAGCCCCCTCTGGCACCCAAGCGTCCTTCTGCTCCAAGTAGAACTCAACGGAGAGACCTCTCACGGCGGGTTCGGTCCACGTTCCCGGCGCGGTTAACAACCCCCTTGGTTAGGGTCAGGCAGGCAGTCGGGGGTAACTGAAGCTGCCTCTCCCTTCAGGCCTTCAACCTGAAGTATTTAGATATCTTTTCATCCTTTAGTTCATTGAGCAAACAATGCAAACAGTGCTTTCTAAACTGTTACAAGCACAATCAATTCCAATGGTCGTTTAGCTGGCAAACTGTTAAGGAGTGACTCCTTTTCTCCGAATGCAACCCGCATTCGATCCGGAATCAATTGCAACTTGGCAAGATTCCTATCATTCTTGGGTTAGGGTCATACCCTACCAATACTTTAGGTTTTGTTATGGTAGATTCCAGCGACCATATCGCTTCAATCTATTGATTGGTCAATTGCTTCCAGGCAAATACCTAACTTTCCTTTTCCTTAGCAACTATTTCCCAGGAAAGGTGATGTAACAGGATGATTACTCGTCCTTTTGTAGGTTATCTTAGCGCAATAACTTGCCAACATCATTTCCAAGAAATGACAAAACTCTCTTGTGGACAAATCTCAAGTCTATGCGACGTGGCAACTTTTTGTACATGTGTTGTATCTCTTCCACGGGATCATTTCACCCATTGAATGGCGTATTCAGGTTACGGAATTAACTTCAGGCGAGTAGCAGGGTTTAGGGTGTCTTCTTACCCAACCTATTCCTAACTATATTGGTCCACGGTCCTAGGACTTTTCAACCCAGTCGGAGTTTCATCATTTGAACGAATGATCCTTAGGATAAAACCTTAGATCATTTTATGCATGAGCATCCAATTGATTCGACATCTCGTGAATGTGTGTAAGGTCTTTGGGTTTGCGGGTTTTGACTTGGCAACCAGTGTAAAACTAGGTCGAATTCTTATTGCACTAAACCCTAGTTAGCACTTGAGATACCTATCATATCGACCCAACCATGTCCATAAGAATCCTTGTGGTTTAGGTGACTTAGTCAACTCAATATACTTGTCTTGCGTCACGGATGAACCTTTCCTAAAGGTAATAAACTAGATCTAGTGGAGATTAATAGTTACAATTACACCAATGCGTGTAAACATGCGATTCACTGCTTCTACGCATCACATGGTTCACAATAACCCTATCCTTCCTTGGTAAGGTAAAAATGCCTGATAACCTGGACACTAACTTTCCTAGGTCCTACTAGGACTTACATCAAATAGTCAGGCCTACAACCTTATTGTCTATACTTAAAATCTTATGCTTTGTCTCCTAAATGCGGCTCCTAATGAATGACATTTTTGCATGATGACTATGCAATACGCAACGTTCTCCTAGCTACAATGAAGTTCATACAAAACTACAGCTAGTGATAATTTATTCCATTTTACATGCCACTTGCAAGCCCATAAGATAATTTACGTACTCTCTTCTATTTCTTTTCGGATAATATCTTATGGGTGTTAACTTTTCCTCATGAAATCATTACGAGGAGGATGTTGCCTAACATGCGGCACATACTTATTCCTACCATGTCTAAGAAGAAAAAATGCACTTATAAATTCCATTTCTTTGCCTAAGTAATATATGTTTAGACTCATTACTTTGATAACGTACCAAAATAGCATCATGCAGCTAGTCTCCTAAGGCGGGCAACCCGTTTCAATTTCATGGCATGCTTCAACCTTGCCTATCGTTTCAAGAGATACTTTATCAAATGTCTTTTTACCACTGCCACACGCATTAAAAATAAGCGTAAAAATGCATTCTTCCCTATGGAACTAAGCGCACCTAATCATTTCTTTAAGCGAAAATAAACTTGAAAGAACCTGGACTTGTGGGCTCGGGGAGATATCCACTTGTATGCTCGGAGATGAACCTTCCGCAGGCGCACCTTGTGATCTTTTTGGGGCCATCGTGGGCGTGGTCTCGGCTTCTGGTTAGTCTTTGCGATCTACGAATTGACTTGCCTTGGCATGCAACCTCCCGACCTTTGCCTTTTTCCCTCGTACGCAGGAGATTCCTTTACGAGATTTCGGATAAATGGTGCTTGCGGAAGAGGGCTTTATGAGTTCTTTAGGGAAAACCCGGGTTGGCACGGAATTGATTCACGGATGGCTTGTGGGCTTTGAAGTCTTTTTGCGAAAAGCCTTTTACGAAGGGTCTTGTGGGAGGTCTTTATGGGCTTCACCTTCTCCTCTTCAAAGTCCCGGGGAGGGGGGTATGAACGGGTCTATGGGGATGTAGTGGGAAGGGGGACTTAAGGAAGCCCCCCCCTTAGAAGCTTCTTAAGAAGCTTCTAAGAAGCTTCTAGTCGTCAGCAGCACGTCGATGGGGGGGGGAAGGGGTCGTGATCCAGGCGGGCGGCGGACTGGCGGACTGGGGGACTGCAGCGCGGCGACCTCCTACAGCACGGCGACCTCCTGCTGCAGCACGGCGACCTCCTCCTACAGCCGGCCTCTGTCTGCACGGTCCTCCCCTCTAGCCTCCCCCCCTCTAGCTAGGGGGTGTTTATATAGGCATGGGGGGGGAAAAGGCCTCCACCACGTGGAGGACTCATGGCCTTCCCTCCTCATGCATTCCCTACTCACTCTTCCTTAGGCCATACCTCCCCACACTCCCTCTCCTCCAGCCATGCATCGGCTGGGGGAAGGGATAATTAAAAAAA